>NW_026648429.1:0-76089 GCF_030028045.1 Hippopotamus amphibius kiboko | reverse complement strand
TGCCTAGCACACTGCTCTGGGTCCAAAGAGGAGGCCCTGCACCTCGGGCACCGGGGCTACGTTGACTGCACACAGGAGACACTTGGCACACACAGTGTTTCCCCATGGAAAGCGGGGTGCCGGGGAGCACCCGCCTGGGATGCATGGCACCTCTCCCATAGAAGCCCTCCATGCAGCAGGCTGTCATGGGTTTGGCTGCAAGCCTTTGTGGCTGGAGAGACAGCAGCTCCTCTGGAGGCTCTGGGTCAATGTGCACTCCCGTTCGAGGAAACGAGGCCTGGGGGTGAGGTCCTTGCCCAGAATGGCAAGCAGCCTGCTCCTTTCCATGAGACGCACGTGTGGTGAGAGAGGCTTGGCAGCAGAGAAGAAGCAAGAGGGGCATCCAGGGAGGGGGTGTGCATGCAGCTCGGAGGCCCCAGATCTCCTGCTTCCCAACCCGGGAAGGCCGGCTATGCCCATCAGGCCCCATTCCCCAGTGCACAGCCAGCTTCTGGATCTGCCCTTTCCCAGCCATGCAAACACACATAGGCTGTACCCTGCGCCCTGCCGAGGGGGAAGCTTCGCTCCCCGTGTGGGCCGAAAGGCACGACTGTGTGAGGGGAGAGACGGCCCCCGGAGGCCTTCAGGGAGCTGCCCCAGCAGAGCAGTGCTCAGGAGAAGGCACTCTTCTTTCTGCAGGCTGGAGGCACACTCGAGTCTCTGCCTGAGGCAGAGAGAGCTGAGCTCGGCGATCCCTGGCTGAAGGCAAAGCAGAGAGCTTTTCGGTGGAGCGGGGGCTCCACCTGCTAGCCGACAGGCATGGAAGGGGAAGCCTGGCTGCCACTGAGTTCCTGAGCAGGTGTCCAAGCTGGAGGCCCTCTGGCTCTACAAGCTCGAGAGTCCTGCCTAGGACTTGCCTCTGGCCACAGAGTGGGTGCCAAGGGCCTGTGGGCTGGAGGGTGCTCGGAAGCCGCAGGGGAGGCTTTGGGCACCCAGTGCTCTGTGGGGGAAAACGCTGCAGGCCTGAGCCTCCAGGAACTCCTGCAGGGCCTGGGAGGGGGAAAGCTGTCCTTAGCAGAAGGCTCCCTGCCAAGGGCTGCAGGCCTTTGTGGCTGGCTCAGCTGCAGCTTCCTTGCAGGCTGCTGGTCCAGGGGCGTGTGTGCCCTGGTCCAGAGTGCTGTAGCAGGAGGTCCTAGCGAGGGGCGAGCAAGCCCCTTGTTCCCTTGGCAGAGACTGGGCTGTGCACACAGAGGCCTGCCAGCAGTGAAGACAGTGCGGGCAGCAAGGGGCGTGGCAGGCAGCGCAGAGGTGGCAGGAGTCCTGCTAGAGAGTGGGCTCCTGACTGTTCTGTGCTCAGGCCCCAGTGGCCCCGTGCACACACAGCCTCTGGACCTGCAGCTTCCCAGCAGTGCAAGAGAGCCACAGGCAACACCCTGGAGCCTACTCGAATGAACTGTGCTCTGTCGAGGCCCTGCTGGCTGGCAGGGGCCTAGGCCAGCACAGGCCCTAGGGATGGCTTTGGCCTGCCGTCCACGCTCCTCACTCGGGCCGTTCTGCCTGTCAGACCCACACTCCCTGGAAGTGTGTTCCTGAGGCACTTGGACAGTTGGGGAAGCGGAGGCTCCCCCAGCATGGGAGGCCTGCCTAGCACACTGCTCTGGGTCCAAAGAGGAGGCCCTGCACCTCGGGCACCGGGGCTACGTTGACTGCACACAGGAGACACTTGGCACACACAGTGTTTCCCCATGGAAAGCGGGGTGCCGGGGAGCACCCGCCTGGGATGCATGGCACCTCTCCCATAGAAGCCCTCCATGCAGCAGGCTGTCATGGGTTCGGCTGCAGGCCTTTGTGGCTGGAGAGACAGCAGCTCCTCTGGAGGCTCTGGGTCAATGTGCACTCCCGTTCGAGGAAACGAGGCCTGGGGGGTGAGGTCCTTGCCCAGAATGGCAAGCAGCCTGCTCCTTTCCATGAGACGCACGTGTGGTGAGAGAGGCTTGGCAGCAGAGAAGAAGCAAGAGGGGCATCCAGGGAGGGGGTGTGCATGCAGCTCGGAGGCCCCAGATCTCCTGCTTCCCAACCCGGAAGGCCGGCTATGCCCATCAGGCCCCATTCCCCAGTGCACAGCCAGCTTCTGGATCTGCCCTTTCCCAGCCATGCAAACACACATAGGCCGTACCCTGCGCCCTGCCGAGGGGGAAGCTTCGCTCCCCGGGTGGGCCGAATGGCACGACTGTGTGAGGGGAGAGACGGCCCCCGGAGGCCTTCAGGGAGCTGCCCCAGCAGAGCAGTGCTCAGGAGAAGGCACCCTTCTTTCTGCAGGCTGGAGGCACACTCGAGTCTCTGCCTGAGGCAGAGAGAGCTGAGCTCGGCGATCCCTGGCTGAAGGCAAAGCAGAGAGCTTTTCGGTGGAGCGGGGGCTCCACCTGCTAGCCGACAGGCATGGAAGGGGAAGCCTGGCTGCCACTGAGTTCCTGAGCAGGTGTCCAAGCTGGAGGCCCTCTGGCTCTACAAGCTCGAGAGTCCTGCCTAGGACTTGCCTCTGGCCACAGAGTGGGTGCCAAGGGCCTGTGGGCTGGAGGGTGCTCGGAAGTCACAGGGGAGGCTTTGGGCACCCAGTGCTCTGTGGGGGAAAACGCTGCAGGCCTGAGCCTCCAGGAACTCCTGCAGGGCCTGGGAGGGGGAAAGCTGTCCTTAGCAGAAGGCTCCCTGCCAAGGGCTGCAGGCCTTTGTGGCTGGCTCAGCTGCAGCTTCCTTGCAGGCTGCTGGTCCAGGGGCGTGTGTGCCCTGGTCCAGAGTGCTGTAGCAGGAGGTCCTAGCGAGGGGCGAGCAAGCCCCTTGTTCCCTTGGCAGAGACTGGGCTGTGCACACAGAGGCCTGCCAGCAGTGAAGACAGTGCGGGCAGCAAGGGGCTGTGGCAGGCAGCGCAGAGGTGGCAGGAGTCCTGCTAGAGAGTGGGCTCCTGACTGTTCTGTGCTCAGGCCCCAGTGGCCCCGTGCACACACAGCCTCTGGACCTGCAGCTTCCCAGCAGTGCAAGAGAGCAACAGGCAACACCCTGGGGCCTACTCGAATGAACTGTGCTCTGTCGAGGCCCTGCTGGCTGGCAGGGGCCTAGGCCAGCACAGGCCCTAGGGATGGCTTTGGCCTGCCGTCCACGCTCCTCACTCGGGCCGTTCTGCCTGTCAGACCCACACTCCCTGGAAGTGTGTTCCTGAGGCACTTGGACAGTTGGGGAAGCGGAGGCTCCCCCAGCATGGGAGGCCTGCCTAGCACACTGCTCTGGGTCCAAAGAGGAGGCCCTGCACCTCGGGCACCGGGGCTACGTTGACTGCACACAGGAGACACTTGGCACACACAGTGTTTCCCCATGGAAAGCGGGGTGCCGGGGAGCACCCGCCTGGGATGCATGGCACCTCTCCCATCGAAGCCCTCCATGCAGCAGGCTGTCATGGGTTCGGCTGCAGGCCTTTGTGGCTGGAGAGACAGCAGCTCCTCTGGAGGCTCTGGGTCAATGTGCACTCCCGTTCGAGGAAACGAGGCCTGGGGGGTGAGGTCCTTGCCCAGAATGGCAAGCAGCCTGCTCCTTTCCATGAGACGCACGTGTGGTGAGAGAGGCTTGGCAGCAGAGAAGAAGCAAGAGGGGCATCCAGGGAGGGGGTGTGCATGCAGCTCGGAGGCCCCAGATCTCCTGCTTCCCAACCCGGGAAGGCCGGCTATGCCCATCAGGCCCCATTCCCCAGTGCACAGCCAGCTTCTGGATCTGCCCTTTCCCAGCCATGCAAACACACATAGGCCGTACCCTGCGCCCTGCCGAGGGGGAAGCTTCGCTCCCCGGGTGGGCCGAATGGCACGACTGTGTGAGGGGAGAGACGGCCCCCGGAGGCCTTCAGGGAGCTGCCCCAGCAGAGCAGTGCTCAGGAGAAGGCACCCTTCTTTCTGCAGGCTGGAGGCACACTCCAGTCTCTGCCTGAGGCAGAGAGAGCTGAGCTCGGCGATCCCTGGCTGAAGGCAAAGCAGAGAGCTTTTCGGTGGAGCGGGGGCTCCACCTGCTAGCCGACAGGCATGGAAGGGGAAGCCTGGCTGCCACTGAGTTCCTGAGCAGGTGTCCAAGCTGGAGGCCCTCTGGCTCTACAAGCTCGAGAGTCCTGCCTAGGACTTGCC
This sequence comes from Hippopotamus amphibius kiboko, assembly GCF_030028045.1. NCBI lineage: Eukaryota > Metazoa > Chordata > Mammalia > Artiodactyla > Hippopotamidae > Hippopotamus > Hippopotamus amphibius. The sequence continues at coordinate 71,950 of NW_026648429.1, read as the reverse complement.
TCTGGCCACAGAGTGGGTGCCAAGGGCCTGTGGGCTGGAGGGTGCTCGGAAGCCACAGGGGAGGCTTTGGGCACCCAGTGCTCTGTGGGGGAAAACGCTGCAGGCCTGAGCCTCCAGGAACTCCTGCAGGGCCTGGGAGGGGGAAAGCTGTCCTTAGCAGAAGGCTCCCTGCCAAGGGCTGCAGGCCTTTGTGGCTGGCTCAGCTGCAGCTTCCTTGCAGGCTGCTGGTCCAGGGGCGTGTGTGCCCTGGTCCAGAGTGCTGTAGCAGGAGGTCCTAGCGAGGGGCGAGCAAGCCCCTTGTTCCCTTGGCAGAGACTGGGCTGTGCACACAGAGGCCTGCCAGCAGTGAAGACAGTGCGGGCAGCAAGGGGCTGTGGCAGGCAGCGCAGAGGTGGCAGGAGTCCTGCTAGAGAGTGGGCTCCTGACTGTTCTGTGCTCAGGCCCCAGTGGCCCCGTGCACACACAGCCTCTGGACCTGCAGCTTCCCAGCAGTGCAAGAGAGCCACAGGCAACACCCTGGGGCCTACTCGAATGAACTGTGCTCTGTCGAGGCCCTGCTGGCTGGCAGGGGCCTAGGCCAGCACAGGCCCTAGGGATGGCTTTGGCCTGCCGTCCACGCTCCTCACTCGGGCCGTTCTGCCTGTCAGACCCACACTCCCTGGAAGTGTGTTCCTGAGGCACTTGGACAGTTGGGGAAGCGGAGGCTCCCCCAGCATGGGAGGCCTGCCTAGCACACTGCTCTGGGTCCAAAGAGGAGGCCCTGCACCTCGGGCACCGGGGCTACGTTGACTGCACACAGGAGACACTTGGCACACACAGTGTTTCCCCATGGAAAGCGGGGTGCCGGGGAGCACCCGCCTGGGATGCATGGCACCTCTCCCATAGAAGCCCTCCATGCAGCAGGCTGTCATGGGTTCGGCTGCAGGCCTTTGTGGCTGGAGAGACAGCAGCTCCTCTGGAGGCTCTGGGTCAATGTGCACTCCCGTTCGAGGAAACGAGGCCTGGGGGGTGAGGTCCTTGCCCAGAATGGCAAGCAGCCTGCTCCTTTCCATGAGACGCACGTGTGGTGAGAGAGGCTTGGCAGCAGAGAAGAAGCAAGAGGGGCATCCAGGGAGGGGGTGTGCATGCAGCTCGGAGGCCCCAGATCTCCTGCTTCCCAACCCGGGAAGGCCGGCTATGCCCATCAGGCCCCATTCCCCAGTGCACAGCCAGCTTCTGGATCTGCCCTTTCCCAGCCATGCAAACACACATAGGCCGTACCCTGCGCCCTGCCGAGGGGGAAGCTTCGCTCCCCGGGTGGGCCGAATGGCACGACTGTGTGAGGGGAGAGACGGCCCCCGGAGGCCTTCAGGGAGCTGCCCCAGCAGAGCAGTGCTCAGGAGAAGGCACCCTTCTTTCTGCAGGCTGGAGGCACACTCGAGTCTCTGCCTGAGGCAGAGAGAGCTGAGCTCGGCGATCCCTGGCTGAAGGCAAAGCAGAGAGCTTTTCGGTGGAGCGGGGGCTCCACCTGCTAGCCGACAGGCATGGAAGGGGAAGCCTGGCTGCCACTGAGTTCCTGAGCAGGTGTCCAAGCTGGAGGCCCTCTGGCTCTACAAGCTCGAGAGTCCTGCCTAGGACTTGCCTCTGGCCACAGAGTGGGTGCCAAGGGCCTGTGGGCTGGAGGGTGCTCGGAAGCCACAGGGGAGGCTTTGGGCACCCAGTGCTCTGTGGGGGAAAACGCTGCAGGCCTGAGCCTCCAGGAACTCCTGCAGGGCCTGGGAGGGGGAAAGCTGTCCTTAGCAGAAGGCTCCCTGCCAAGGGCTGCAGGCCTTTGTGGCTGGCTCAGCTGCAGCTTCCTTGCAGGCTGCTGGTCCAGGGGCGTGTGTGCCCTGGTCCAGAGTGCTGTAGCAGGAGGTCCTAGCGAGGGGCGAGCAAGCCCCTTGTTCCCTTGGCAGAGACTGGGCTGTGCACACAGAGGCCTGCCAGCAGTGAAGACAGTGCGGGCAGCAAGGGGCTGTGGCAGGCAGCGCAGAGGTGGCAGGAGTCCTGCTAGAGAGTGGGCTCCTGACTGTTCTGTGCTCAGGCCCCAGTGGCCCCGTGCACACACAGCCTCTGGACCTGCAGCTTCCCAGCAGTGCAAGAGAGCCACAGGCAACACCCTGGGGCCTACTCGAATGAACTGTGCTCTGTCGAGGCCCTGCTGGCTGGCAGGGGCCTAGGCCAGCACAGGCCCTAGGGATGGCTTTGGCCTGCCGTCCACGCTCCTCACTCGGGCCGTTCTGCCTGTCAGACCCACACTCCCTGGAAGTGTGTTCCTGAGGCACTTGGACAGTTGGGGAAGCGGAGGCTCCCCCAGCATGGGAGGCCTGCCTAGCACACTGCTCTGGGTCCAAAGAGGAGGCCCTGCACCTCGGGCACCGGGGCTACGTTGACTGCACACAGGAGACACTTGGCACACACAGTGTTTCCCCATGGAAAGCGGGGTGCCGGGGAGCACCCGCCTGGGATGCATGGCACCTCTCCCATCGAAGCCCTCCATGCAGCAGGCTGTCATGGGTTCGGCTGCAGGCCTTTGTGGCTGGAGAGACAGCAGCTCCTCTGGAGGCTCTGGGTCAATGTGCACTCCCGTTCGAGGAAACGAGGCCTGGGGGGTGAGGTCCTTGCCCAGAATGGCAAGCAGCCTGCTCCTTTCCATGAGACGCACGTGTGGTGAGAGAGGCTTGGCAGCAGAGAAGAAGCAAGAGGGGCATCCAGGGAGGGGGTGTGCATGCAGCTCGGAGGCCCCAGATCTCCTGCTTCCCAACCCGGGAAGGCCGGCTATGCCCATCAGGCCCCATTCCCCAGTGCACAGCCAGCTTCTGGATCTGCCCTTTCCCAGCCATGCAAACACACATAGGCCGTACCCTGCGCCCTGCCGAGGGGGAAGCTTCGCTCCCCGGGTGGGCCGAATGGCACGACTGTGTGAGGGGAGAGACGGCCCCCGGAGGCCTTCAGGGAGCTGCCCCAGCAGAGCAGTGCTCAGGAGAAGGCACCCTTCTTTCTGCAGGCTGGAGGCACACTCGAGTCTCTGCCTGAGGCAGAGAGAGCTGAGCTCGGCGATCCCTGGCTGAAGGCAAAGCAGAGAGCTTTTCGGTGGAGCGGGGGCTCCACCTGCTAGCCGACAGGCATGGAAGGGGAAGCCTGGCTGCCACTGAGTTCCTGAGCAGGTGTCCAAGCTGGAGGCCCTCTGGCTCTACAAGCTCGAGAGTCCTGCCTAGGACTTGCCTCTGGCCACAGAGTGGGTGCCAAGGGCCTGTGGGCTGGAGGGTGCTCGGAAGCCACAGGGGAGGCTTTGGGCACCCAGTGCTCTGTGGGGGAAAACGCTGCAGGCCTGAGCCTCCAGGAGCTCCTGCAAGGCCTGGGAGGGGGAAAGCTGTCCTTAGCAGAAGGCTCCCTGCCAAGGGCTGCAGGCCTTTGTGGCTGGCTCAGCTGCAGCTTCCTTGCAGGCTGCTGGTCCAGGGGCGTGTGTGCCCTGGTCCAGAGTGCTGTAGCAGGAGGTCCTAGCGAGGGGCGAGCAAGCCCCTTGTTCCCTTGGCAGAGACTGGGCTGTGCACACAGAGGCCTGCCAGCAGTGAAGACAGTGCGGGCAGCAAGGGGCTGTGGCAGGCAGCGCAGAGGTGGCAGGAGTCCTGCTAGAGAGTGGGCTCCTGACTGTTCTGTGCTCAGGCCCCAGTGGCCCCGTGCACACACAGCCTCTGGACCTGCAGCTTCCCAGCAGTGCAAGAGAGCCACAGGCAACACCCTGGGGCCTACTCGAATGAACTGTGCTCTGTCGAGGCCCTGCTGGCTGGCAGGGGCCTAGGCCAGCACAGGCCCTAGGGATGGCTTTGGCCTGCCGTCCACGCTCCTCACTCGGGCCGTTCTGCCTGTCAGACCCACACTCCCTGGAAGTGTGTTCCTGAGGCACTTGGACAGTTGGGGAAGCGGAGGCTCCCCCAGCATGGGAGGCCTGCCTAGCACACTGCTCTGGGTCCAAAGAGGAGGCCCTGCACCTCGGGCACCGGGGCTACGTTGACTGCACACAGGAGACACTTGGCACACACAGTGTTTCCCCATGGAAAGCGGGGTGCCGGGGAGCACCCGCCTGGGATGCATGGCACCTCTCCCATAGAAGCCCTCCATGCAGCAGGCTGTCATGGGTTTGGCTGCAAGCCTTTGTGGCTGGAGAGACAGCAGCTCCTCTGGAGGCTCTGGGTCAATGTGCACTCCCGTTCGAGGAAACGAGGCCTGGGGGGGAGGTCCTTGCCCAGAATGGCAAGCAGCCTGCTCCTTTCCATGAGACGCACGTGTGGTGAGAGAGGCTTGGCAGCAGAGAAGAAGCAAGAGGGGCATCCAGGGAGGGGGTGTGCATGCAGCTCGGAGGCCCCAGATCTCCTGCTTCCCAACCCGGGAAGGCCGGCTATGCCCATCAGGCCCCATTCCCCAGTGCACAGCCAGCTTCTGGATCTGCCCTTTCCCAGCCATGCAAACACACATAGGCCGTACCCTGCGCCCTGCCGAGGGGGAAGCTTCGCTCCCCGGGTGGGCCGAATGGCACGACTGTGTGAGGGGAGAGACGGCCCCCGGAGGCCTTCAGGGAGCTGCCCCAGCAGAGCAGTGCTCAGGAGAAGGCACCCTTCTTTCTGCAGGCTGGAGGCACACTCGAGTCTCTGCCTGAGGCAGAGAGAGCTGAGCTCGGCGATCCCTGGCTGAAGGCAAAGCAGAGAGCTTTTCGGTGGAGCGGGGGCTCCACCTGCTAGCCGACAGGCATGGAAGGGGAAGCCTGGCTGCCACTGAGTTCCTGAGCAGGTGTCCAAGCTGGAGGCCCTCTGGCTCTGCAAGCTCGAGAGTCCTGCCTAGGACTTGCCTCTGGCCACAGAGTGGGTGCCAAGGGCCTGTGGGCTGGAGGGTGCTCGGAAGCCGCAGGGGAGGCTTTGGGCACCCAGTGCTCTGTGGGGGAAAACGCTGCAGGCCTGAGCCTCCAGGAACTCCTGCAGGGCCTGGGAGGGGGAAAGCTGTCCTTAGCAGAAGGCTCCCTGCCAAGGGCTGCAGGCCTTTGTGGCTGGCTCAGCTGCAGCTTCCTTGCAGGCTGCTGGTCCAGGGGCGTGTGTGCCCTGGTCCAGAGTGCTGTAGCAGGAGGTCCTAGCGAGGGGCGAGCAAGCCCCTTGTTCCCTTGGCAGAGACTGGGCTGTGCACACAGAGGCCTGCCAGCAGTGAAGACAGTGCGGGCAGCAAGGGGCTGTGGCAGGCAGCGCAGAGGTGGCAGGAGTCCTGCTAGAGAGTGGGCTCCTGACTGTTCTGTGCTCAGGCCCCAGTGGCCCCGTGCACACACAGCCTCTGGACCTGCAGCTTCCCAGCAGTGCAAGAGAGCCACAGGCAACACCCTGGAGCCTACTCGAATGAACTGTGCTCTGTCGAGGCCCTGCTGGCTGGCAGGGGCCTAGGCCAGCACAGGCCCTAGGGATGGCTTTGGCCTGCCGTCCACGCTCCTCACTCGGGCCGTTCTGCCTGTCAGACCCACACTCCCTGGAAGTGTGTTCCTGAGGCACTTGGACAGTTGGGGAAGCGGAGGCTCCCCCAGCATGGGAGGCCTGCCTAGCACACTGCTCTGGGTCCAAAGAGGAGGCCCTGCACCTCGGGCACCGGGGCTACGTTGACTGCACACAGGAGACACTTGGCACACACAGTGTTTCCCCATGGAAAGCGGGGTGCCGGGGAGCACCCGCCTGGGATGCATGGCACCTCTCCCATAGAAGCCCTCCATGCAGCAGGCTGTCATGGGTTTGGCTGCAAGCCTTTGTGGCTGGAGAGACAGCAGCTCCTCTGGAGGCTCTGGGTCAATGTGCACTCCCGTTCGAGGAAACGAGGCCTGGGGGTGAGGTCCTTGCCCAGAATGGCAAGCAGCCTGCTCCTTTCCATGAGACGCACGTGTGGTGAGAGAGGCTTGGCAGCAGAGAAGAAGCAAGAGGGGCATCCAGGGAGGGGGTGTGCATGCAGCTCGGAGGCCCCAGATCTCCTGCTTCCCAACCCGGGAAGGCCGGCTATGCCCATCAGGCCCCATTCCCCAGTGCACAGCCAGCTTCTGGATCTGCCCTTTCCCAGCCATGCAAACACACATAGGCCGTACCCTGCGCCCTGCCGAGGGGGAAGCTTCGCTCCCCGTGTGGGCCGAAAGGCACGACTGTGTGAGGGGAGAGACGGCCCCCGGAGGCCTTCAGGGAGCTGCCCCAGCAGAGCAGTGCTCAGGAGAAGGCACTCTTCTTTCTGCAGGCTGGAGGCACACTCGAGTCTCTGCCTGAGGCAGAGAGAGCTGAGCTCGGCGATCCCTGGCTGAAGGCAAAGCAGAGAGCTTTTCGGTGGAGCGGGGGCTCCACCTGCTAGCCGACAGGCATGGAAGGGGAAGCCTGGCTGCCACTGAGTTCCTGAGCAGGTGTCCAAGCTGGAGGCCCTCTGGCTCTACAAGCTCGAGAGTCCTGCCTAGGACTTGCCTCTGTCCACAGAGTGGGTGCCAAGGGCCTGTGGGCTGGAGGGTGCTCGGAAGCCGCAGGGGAGGCTTTGGGCACCCAGTGCTCTGTGGGGGAAAACGCTGCAGGCCTGAGCCTCCAGGAACTCCTGCAGGGCCTGGGAGGGGGAAAGCTGTCCTTAGCAGAAGGCTCCCTGCCAAGGGCTGCAGGCCTTTGTGGCTGGCTCAGCTGCAGCTTCCTTGCAGGCTGCTGGTCCAGGGGCGTGTGTGCCCTGGTCCAGAGTGCTGTAGCAGGAGGTCCTAGCGAGGGGCGAGCAAGCCCCTTGTTCCCTTGGCAGAGACTGGGCTGTGCACACAGAGGCCTGCCAGCAGTGAAGACAGTGCGGGCAGCAAGGGGCTGTGGCAGGCAGCGCAGAGGTGGCAGGAGTCCTGCTAGAGAGTGGGCTCCTGACTGTTCTGTGCTCAGGCCCCAGTGGCCCCGTGCACACACAGCCTCTGGACCTGCAGCTTCCCAGCAGTGCAAGAGAGCCACAGGCAACACCCTGGGGCCTACTCGAATGAACTGTGCTCTGTCGAGGCCCTGCTGGCTGGCAGGGGCCTAGGCCAGCACAGGCCCTAGGGATGGCTTTGGCCTGCCGTCCACGCTCCTCACTCGGGCCGTTCTGCCTGTCAGACCCACACTCCCTGGAAGTGTGTTCCTGAGGCACTTGGACAGTTGGGGAAGCGGAGGCTCCCCCAGCATGGGAGGCCTGCCTAGCACACTGCTCTGGGTCCAAAGAGGAGGCCCTGCACCTCGGGCACCGGGGCTACGTTGACTGCACACAGGAGACACTTGGCACACACAGTGTTTCCCCATGGAAAGCGGGGTGCCGGGGAGCACCCGCCTGGGATGCATGGCACCTCTCCCATAGAAGCCCTCCATGCAGCAGGCTGTCATGGGTTCGGCTGCAGGCCTTTGTGGCTGGAGAGACAGCAGCTCCTCTGGAGGCTCTGGGTCAATGTGCACTCCCGTTCGAGGAAACGAGGCCTGGGGGGTGAGGTCCTTGCCCAGAATGGCAAGCAGCCTGCTCCTTTCCATGAGACGCACGTGTGGTGAGAGAGGCTTGGCAGCAGAGAAGAAGCAAGAGGGGCATCCAGGGAGGGGGTGTGCATGCAGCTTGGAGGACCCAGATCTCCTGCTTCCCAACCCGGGAAGGCCGGCTATGCCCATCAGGCCCCATTCCCCAGTGCACAGCCAGCTTCTGGATCTGCCCTTTCCCAGCCATGCAAACACACATAGGCTGTACCCTGCGCCCTGCCGAGGGGGAAGCTTCGCTCCCCGGGTGGGCCGAATGGCACGACTGTGTGAGGGGAGAGACGGCCCCCGGAGGCCTTCAGGGAGCTGCCCCAGCAGAGCAGTGCTCAGGAGAAGGCACCCTTCTTTCTGCAGGCTGGAGGCACACTCGAGTCTCTGCCTGAGGCAGAGAGAGCTGAGCTCGGCGATCCCTGGCTGAAGGCAAAGCAGAGAGCTTTTCGGTGGAGCGGGGGCTCCACCTGCTAGCCGACAGGCATGGAAGGGGAAGCCTGGCTGCCACTGAGTTCCTGAGCAGGTGTCCAAGCTGGAGGCCCTCTGGCTCTACAAGCTCGAGAGTCCTGCCTAGGACTTGCCTCTGGCCACAGAGTGGGTGCCAAGGGCCTGTGGGCTGGAGGGTGCTCGGAAGCCGCAGGGGAGGCTTTGGGCACCCAGTGCTCTGTGGGGGAAAACGCTGCAGGCCTGAGCCTCCAGGAACTCCTGCAGGGCCTGGGAGGGGGAAAGCTGTCCTTAGCAGAAGGCTCCCTGCCAAGGGCTGCAGGCCTTTGTGGCTGGCTCAGCTGCAGCTTCCTTGCAGGCTGCTGGTCCAGGGGCGTGTGTGCCCTGGTCCAGAGTGCTGTAGCAGGAGGTCCTAGCGAGGGGCGAGCAAGCCCCTTGTTCCCTTGGCAGAGACTGGGCTGTGCACACAGAGGCCTGCCAGCAGTGAAGACAGTGCGGGCAGCAAGGGGCTGTGGCAGGCAGCGCAGAGGTGGCAGGAGTCCTGCTAGAGAGTGGGCTCCTGACTGTTCTGTGCTCAGGCCCCAGTGGCCCCGTGCACACACAGCCTCTGGACCTGCAGCTTCCCAGCAGTGCAAGAGAGCCACAGGCAACACCCTGGAGCCTACTCGAATGAACTGTGCTCTGTCGAGGCCCTGCTGGCTGGCAGGGGCCTAGGCCAGCACAGGCCCTAGGGATGGCTTTGGCCTGCCGTCCACGCTCCTCACTCGGGCCGTTCTGCCTGTCAGACCCACACTCCCTGGAAGTGTGTTCCTGAGGCACTTGGACAGTTGGGGAAGCGGAGGCTCCCCCAGCATGGGAGGCCTGCCTAGCACACTGCTCTGGGTCCAAAGAGGAGGCCCTGCACCTCGGGCACCGGGGCTACGTTGACTGCACACAGGAGACACTTGGCACACACAGTGTTTCCCCATGGAAAGCGGGGTGCCGGGGAGCACCCGCCTGGGATGCATGGCACCTCTCCCATAGAAGCCCTCCATGCAGCAGGCTGTCATGGGTTTGGCTGCAAGCCTTTGTGGCTGGAGAGACAGCAGCTCCTCTGGAGGCTCTGGGTCAATGTGCACTCCCGTTCGAGGAAACGAGGCCTGGGGGTGAGGTCCTTGCCCAGAATGGCAAGCAGCCTGCTCCTTTCCATGAGACGCACGTGTGGTGAGAGAGGCTTGGCAGCAGAGAAGAAGCAAGAGGGGCATCCAGGGAGGGGGTGTGCATGCAGCTCGGAGGCCCCAGATCTCCTGCTTCCCAACCCGGGAAGGCCGGCTATGCCCATCAGGCCCCATTCCCCAGTGCACAGCCAGCTTCTGGATCTGCCCTTTCCCAGCCATGCAAACACACATAGGCTGTACCCTGCGCCCTGCCGAGGGGGAAGCTTCGCTCCCCGTGTGGGCCGAAAGGCACGACTGTGTGAGGGGAGAGACGGCCCCCGGAGGCCTTCAGGGAGCTGCCCCAGCAGAGCAGTGCTCAGGAGAAGGCACTCTTCTTTCTGCAGGCTGGAGGCACACTCGAGTCTCTGCCTGAGGCAGAGAGAGCTGAGCTCGGCGATCCCTGGCTGAAGGCAAAGCAGAGAGCTTTTCGGTGGAGCGGGGGCTCCACCTGCTAGCCGACAGGCATGGAAGGGGAAGCCTGGCTGCCACTGAGTTCCTGAGCAGGTGTCCAAGCTGGAGGCCCTCTGGCTCTACAAGCTCGAGAGTCCTGCCTAGGACTTGCCTCTGGCCACAGAGTGGGTGCCAAGGGCCTGTGGGCTGGAGGGTGCTCGGAAGCCGCAGGGGAGGCTTTGGGCACCCAGTGCTCTGTGGGGGAAAACGCTGCAGGCCTGAGCCTCCAGGAACTCCTGCAGGGCCTGGGAGGGGGAAAGCTGTCCTTAGCAGAAGGCTCCCTGCCAAGGGCTGCAGGCCTTTGTGGCTGGCTCAGCTGCAGCTTCCTTGCAGGCTGCTGGTCCAGGGGCGTGTGTGCCCTGGTCCAGAGTGCTGTAGCAGGAGGTCCTAGCGAGGGGCGAGCAAGCCCCTTGTTCCCTTGGCAGAGACTGGGCTGTGCACACAGAGGCCTGCCAGCAGTGAAGACAGTGCGGGCAGCAAGGGGCTGTGGCAGGCAGCGCAGAGGTGGCAGGAGTCCTGCTAGAGAGTGGGCTCCTGACTGTTCTGTGCTCAGGCCCCAGTGGCCCCGTGCACACACAGCCTCTGGACCTGCAGCTTCCCAGCAGTGCAAGAGAGCAACAGGCAACACCCTGGGGCCTACTCGAATGAACTGTGCTCTGTCGAGGCCCTGCTGGCTGGCAGGGGCCTAGGCCAGCACAGGCCCTAGGGATGGCTTTGGCCTGCCGTCCACGCTCCTCACTCGGGCCGTTCTGCCTGTCAGACCCACACTCCCTGGAAGTGTGTTCCTGAGGCACTTGGACAGTTGGGGAAGCGGAGGCTCCCCCAGCATGGGAGGCCTGCCTAGCACACTGCTCTGGGTCCAAAGAGGAGGCCCTGCACCTCGGGCACCGGGGCTACGTTGACTGCACACAGGAGACACTTGGCACACACAGTGTTTCCCCATGGAAAGCGGGGTGCCGGGGAGCACCCGCCTGGGATGCATGGCACCTCTCCCATAGAAGCCCTCCATGCAGCAGGCTGTCATGGGTTCGGCTGCAGGCCTTTGTGGCTGGAGAGACAGCAGCTCCTCTGGAGGCTCTGGGTCAATGTGCACTCCCGTTCGAGGAAACGAGGCCTGGGGGGTGAGGTCCTTGCCCAGAATGGCAAGCAGCCTGCTCCTTTCCATGAGACGCACGTGTGGTGAGAGAGGCTTGGCAGCAGAGAAGAAGCAAGAGGGGCATCCAGGGAGGGGGTGTGCATGCAGCTTGGAGGCCCCAGATCTCCTGCTTCCCAACCCGGGAAGGCCGGCTATGCCCATCAGGCCCCATTCCCCAGTGCACAGCCAGCTTCTGGATCTGCCCTTTCCCAGCCATGCAAACACACATAGGCCGTACCCTGCGCCCTGCCGAGGGGGAAGCTTCGCTCCCCGGGTGGGCCGAATGGCACGACTGTGTGAGGGGAGAGACGGCCCCCGGAGGCCTTCAGGGAGCTGCCCCAGCAGAGCAGTGCTCAGGAGAAGGCACTCTTCTTTCTGCAGGCTGGAGGCACACTCGAGTCTCTGCCTGAGGCAGAGAGAGCTGAGCTCGGCGATCCCTGGCTGAAGGCAAAGCAGAGAGCTTTTCGGTGGAGCGGGGGCTCCACCTGCTAGCCGACAGGCATGGAAGGGGAAGCCTGGCTGCCACTGAGTTCCTGAGCAGGTGTCCAAGCTGGAGGCCCTCTGGCTCTACAAGCTCGAGAGTCCTGCCTAGGACTTGCCTCTGGCCACAGAGTGGGTGCCAAGGGCCTGTGGGCTGGAGGGTGCTCGGAAGCCGCAGGGGAGGCTTTGGGCACCCAGTGCTCTGTGGGGGAAAACGCTGCAGGCCTGAGCCTCCAGGAACTCCTGCAGGGCCTGGGAGGGGGAAAGCTGTCCTTAGCAGAAGGCTCCCTGCCAAGGGCTGCAGGCCTTTGTGGCTGGCTCAGCTGCAGCTTCCTTGCAGGCTGCTGGTCCAGGGGCGTGTGTGCCCTGGTCCAGAGTGCTGTAGCAGGAGGTCCTAGCGAGGGGCGAGCAAGCCCCTTGTTCCCTTGGCAGAGACTGGGCTGTGCACACAGAGGCCTGCCAGCAGTGAAGACAGTGCGGGCAGCAAGGGGCTGTGGCAGGCAGCGCAGAGGTGGCAGGAGTCCTGCTAGAGAGTGGGCTCCTGACTGTTCTGTGCTCAGGCCCCAGTGGCCCCGTGCACACACAGCCTCTGGACCTGCAGCTTCCCAGCAGTGCAAGAGAGCCACAGGCAACACCCTGGAGCCTACTCGAATGAACTGTGCTCTGTCGAGGCCCTGCTGGCTGGCAGGGGCCTAGGCCAGCACAGGCCCTAGGGATGGCTTTGGCCTGCCGTCCACGCTCCTCACTCGGGCCGTTCTGCCTGTCAGACCCACACTCCCTGGAAGTGTGTTCCTGAGGCACTTGGACAGTTGGGGAAGCGGAGGCTCCCCCAGCATGGGAGGCCTGCCTAGCACACTGCTCTGGGTCCAAAGAGGAGGCCCTGCACCTCGGGCACCGGGGCTACGTTGACTGCACACAGGAGACACTTGGCACACACAGTGTTTCCCCATGGAAAGCGGGGTGCCGGGGAGCACCCGCCTGGGATGCATGGCACCTCTCCCATAGAAGCCCTCCATGCAGCAGGCTGTCATGGGTTTGGCTGCAAGCCTTTGTGGCTGGAGAGACAGCAGCTCCTCTGGAGGCTCTGGGTCAATGTGCACTCCCGTTCGAGGAAACGAGGCCTGGGGGTGAGGTCCTTGCCCAGAATGGCAAGCAGCCTGCTCCTTTCCATGAGACGCACGTGTGGTGAGAGAGGCTTGGCAGCAGAGAAGAAGCAAGAGGGGCATCCAGGGAGGGGGTGTGCATGCAGCTCGGAGGCCCCAGATCTCCTGCTTCCCAACCCGGGAAGGCCGGCTATGCCCATCAGGCCCCATTCCCCAGTGCACAGCCAGCTTCTGGATCTGCCCTTTCCCAGCCATGCAAACACACATAGGCTGTACCCTGCGCCCTGCCGAGGGGGAAGCTTCGCTCCCCGTGTGGGCCGAAAGGCACGACTGTGTGAGGGGAGAGACGGCCCCCGGAGGCCTTCAGGGAGCTGCCCCAGCAGAGCAGTGCTCAGGAGAAGGCACTCTTCTTTCTGCAGGCTGGAGGCACACTCGAGTCTCTGCCTGAGGCAGAGAGAGCTGAGCTCGGCGATCCCTGGCTGAAGGCAAAGCAGAGAGCTTTTCGGTGGAGCGGGGGCTCCACCTGCTAGCCGACAGGCATGGAAGGGGAAGCCTGGCTGCCACTGAGTTCCTGAGCAGGTGTCCAAGCTGGAGGCCCTCTGGCTCTACAAGCTCGAGAGTCCTGCCTAGGACTTGCCTCTGGCCACAGAGTGGGTGCCAAGGGCCTGTGGGCTGGAGGGTGCTCGCAAGCCACAGGGGAGGCTTTGGGCACCCAGTGCTCTGTGGGGGAAAACGCTGCAGGCCTGAGCCTCCAGGAACTCCTGCAGGGCCTGGGAGGGGGAAAGCTGTCCTTAGCAGAAGGCTCCCTGCCAAGGGCTGCAGGCCTTTGTGGCTGGCTCAGCTGCAGCTTCCTTGCAGGCTGCTGGTCCAGGGGCGTGTGTGCCCTGGTCCAGAGTGCTGTAGCAGGAGGTCCTAGCGAGGGGCGAGCAAGCCCCTTGTTCCCTTGGCAGAGACTGGGCTGTGCACACAGAGGCCTGCCAGCAGTGAAGACAGTGCGGGCAGCAAGGGGCTGTGGCAGGCAGCGCAGAGGTGGCAGGAGTCCTGCTAGAGAGTGGGCTCCTGACTGTTCTGTGCTCAGGCCCCAGTGGCCCCGTGCACACACAGCCTCTGGACCTGCAGCTTCCCAGCAGTGCAAGAGAGCAACAGGCAACACCCTGGGGCCTACTCGAATGAACTGTGCTCTGTCGAGGCCCTGCTGGCTGGCAGGGGCCTAGGCCAGCACAGGCCCTAGGGATGGCTTTGGCCTGCCGTCCACGCTCCTCACTCGGGCCGTTCTGCCTGTCAGACCCACACTCCCTGGAAGTGTGTTCCTGAGGCACTTGGACAGTTGGGGAAGCGGAGGCTCCCCCAGCATGGGAGGCCTGCCTAGCACACTGCTCTGGGTCCAAAGAGGAGGCCCTGCACCTCGGGCACCGGGGCTACGTTGACTGCACACAGGAGACACTTGGCACACACAGTGTTTCCCCATGGAAAGCGGGGTGCCGGGGAGCACCCGCCTGGGATGCATGGCACCTCTCCCATAGAAGCCCTCCATGCAGCAGGCTGTCATGGGTTTGGCTGCAAGCCTTTGTGGCTGGAGAGACAGCAGCTCCTCTGGAGGCTCTGGGTCAATGTGCACTCCCGTTCGAGGAAACGAGGCCTGGGGGTGAGGTCCTTGCCCAGAATGGCAAGCAGCCTGCTCCTTTCCATGAGACGCACGTGTGGTGAGAGAGGCTTGGCAGCAGAGAAGAAGCAAGAGGGGCATCCAGGGAGGGGGTGTGCATGCAGCTCGGAGGCCCCAGATCTCCTGCTTCCCAACCCGGGAAGGCCGGCTATGCCCATCAGGCCCCATTCCCCAGTGCACAGCCAGCTTCTGGATCTGCCCTTTCCCAGCCATGCAAACACACATAGGCTGTACCCTGCGCCCTGCCGAGGGGGAAGCTTCGCTCCCCGTGTGGGCCGAAAGGCACGACTGTGTGAGGGGAGAGACGGCCCCCGGAGGCCTTCAGGGAGCTGCCCCAGCAGAGCAGTGCTCAGGAGAAGGCACTCTTCTTTCTGCAGGCTGGAGGCACACTCGAGTCTCTGCCTGAGGCAGAGAGAGCTGAGCTCGGCGATCCCTGGCTGAAGGCAAAGCAGAGAGCTTTTCGGTGGAGCGGGGGCTCCACCTGCTAGCCGACAGGCATGGAAGGGGAAGCCTGGCTGCCACTGAGTTCCTGAGCAGGTGTCCAAGCTGGAGGCCCTCTGGCTCTACAAGCTCGAGAGTCCTGCCTAGGACTTGCCTCTGGCCACAGAGTGGGTGCCAAGGGCCTGTGGGCTGGAGGGTGCTCGGAAGCCGCAGGGGAGGCTTTGGGCACCCAGTGCTCTGTGGGGGAAAACGCTGCAGGCCTGAGCCTCCAGGAACTCCTGCAGGGCCTGGGAGGGGGAAAGCTGTCCTTAGCAGAAGGCTCCCTGCCAAGGGCTGCAGGCCTTTGTGGCTGGCTCAGCTGCAGCTTCCTTGCAGGCTGCTGGTCCAGGGGCGTGTGTGCCCTGGTCCAGAGTGCTGTAGCAGGAGGTCCTAGCGAGGGGCGAGCAAGCCCCTTGTTCCCTTGGCAGAGACTGGGCTGTGCACACAGAGGCCTGCCAGCAGTGAAGACAGTGCGGGCAGCAAGGGGCGTGGCAGGCAGCGCAGAGGTGGCAGGAGTCCTGCTAGAGAGTGGGCTCCTGACTGTTCTGTGCTCAGGCCCCAGTGGCCCCGTGCACACACAGCCTCTGGACCTGCAGCTTCCCAGCAGTGCAAGAGAGCCACAGGCAACACCCTGGAGCCTACTCGAATGAACTGTGCTCTGTCGAGGCCCTGCTGGCTGGCAGGGGCCTAGGCCAGCACAGGCCCTAGGGATGGCTTTGGCCTGCCGTCCACGCTCCTCACTCGGGCCGTTCTGCCTGTCAGACCCACACTCCCTGGAAGTGTGTTCCTGAGGCACTTGGACAGTTGGGGAAGCGGAGGCTCCCCCAGCATGGGAGGCCTGCCTAGCACACTGCTCTGGGTCCAAAGAGGAGGCCCTGCACCTCGGGCACCGGGGCTACGTTGACTGCACACAGGAGACACTTGGCACACACAGTGTTTCCCCATGGAAAGCGGGGTGCCGGGGAGCACCCGCCTGGGATGCATGGCACCTCTCCCATAGAAGCCCTCCATGCAGCAGGCTGTCATGGGTTCGGCTGCAGGCCTTTGTGGCTGGAGAGACAGCAGCTCCTCTGGAGGCTCTGGGTCAATGTGCACTCCCGTTCGAGGAAACGAGGCCTGGGGGGTGAGGTCCTTGCCCAGAATGGCAAGCAGCCTGCTCCTTTCCATGAGACGCACGTGTGGTGAGAGAGGCTTGGCAGCAGAGAAGAAGCAAGAGGGGCATCCAGGGAGGGGGTGTGCATGCAGCTCGGAGGCCCCAGATCTCCTGCTTCCCAACCCGGGAAGGCCGGCTATGCCCATCAGGCCCCATTCCCCAGTGCACAGCCAGCTTCTGGATCTGCCCTTTCCCAGCCATGCAAACACACATAGGCCGTACCCTGCGCCCTGCCGAGGGGGAAGCTTCGCTCCCCGGGTGGGCCGAATGGCACGACTGTGTGAGGGGAGAGACGGCCCCCGGAGGCCTTCAGGGAGCTGCCCCAGCAGAGCAGTGCTCAGGAGAAGGCACCCTTCTTTCTGCAGGCTGGAGGCACACTCGAGTCTCTGCCTGAGGCAGAGAGAGCTGAGCTCGGCGATCCCTGGCTGAAGGCAAAGCAGAGAGCTTTTCGGTGGAGCGGGGGCTCCACCTGCTAGCCGACAGGCATGGAAGGGGAAGCCTGGCTGCCACTGAGTTCCTGAGCAGGTGTCCAAGCTGGAGGCCCTCTGGCTCTACAAGCTCGAGAGTCCTGCCTAGGACTTGCCTCTGTCCACAGAGTGGGTGCCAAGGGCCTGTGGGCTGGAGGGTGCTCGGAAGCCGCAGGGGAGGCTTTGGGCACCCAGTGCTCTGTGGGGGAAAACGCTGCAGGCCTGAGCCTCCAGGAACTCCTGCAGGGCCTGGGAGGGGGAAAGCTGTCCTTAGCAGAAGGCTCCCTGCCAAGGGCTGCAGGCCTTTGTGGCTGGCTCAGCTGCAGCTTCCTTGCAGGCTGCTGGTCCAGGGGCGTGTGTGCCCTGGTCCAGAGTGCTGTAGCAGGAGGTCCTAGCGAGGGGCGAGCAAGCCCCTTGTTCCCTTGGCAGAGACTGGGCTGTGCACACAGAGGCCTGCCAGCAGTGAAGACAGTGCGGGCAGCAAGGGGCTGTGGCAGGCAGCGCAGAGGTGGCAGGAGTCCTGCTAGAGAGTGGGCTCCTGACTGTTCTGTGCTCAGGCCCCAGTGGCCCCGTGCACACACAGCCTCTGGACCTGCAGCTTCCCAGCAGTGCAAGAGAGCAACAGGCAACACCCTGGGGCCTACTCGAATGAACTGTGCTCTGTCGAGGCCCTGCTGGCTGGCAGGGGCCTAGGCCAGCACAGGCCCTAGGGATGGCTTTGGCCTGCCGTCCACGCTCCTCACTCGGGCCGTTCTGCCTGTCAGACCCACACTCCCTGGAAGTGTGTTCCTGAGGCACTTGGACAGTTGGGGAAGCGGAGGCTCCCCCAGCATGGGAGGCCTGCCTAGCACACTGCTCTGGGTCCAAAGAGGAGGCCCTGCACCTCGGGCACCGGGGCTACGTTGACTGCACACAGGAGACACTTGGCACACACAGTGTTTCCCCATGGAAAGCGGGGTGCCGGGGAGCACCCGCCTGGGATGCATGGCACCTCTCCCATAGAAGCCCTCCATGCAGCAGGCTGTCATGGGTTCGGCTGCAGGCCTTTGTGGCTGGAGAGACAGCAGCTCCTCTGGAGGCTCTGGGTCAATGTGCACTCCCGTTCGAGGAAACGAGGCCTGGGGGGTGAGGTCCTTGCCCAGAATGGCAAGCAGCCTGCTCCTTTCCATGAGACGCACGTGTGGTGAGAGAGGCTTGGCAGCAGAGAAGAAGCAAGAGGGGCATCCAGGGAGGGGGTGTGCATGCAGCTTGGAGGACCCAGATCTCCTGCTTCCCAACCCGGGAAGGCCGGCTATGCCCATCAGGCCCCATTCCCCAGTGCACAGCCAGCTTCTGGATCTGCCCTTTCCCAGCCATGCAAACACACATAGGCTGTACCCTGCGCCCTGCCGAGGGGGAAGCTTCGCTCCCCGGGTGGGCCGAATGGCACGACTGTGTGAGGGGAGAGACGGCCCCCGGAGGCCTTCAGGGAGCTGCCCCAGCAGAGCAGTGCTCAGGAGAAGGCACCCTTCTTTCTGCAGGCTGGAGGCACACTCGAGTCTCTGCCTGAGGCAGAGAGAGCTGAGCTCGGCGATCCCTGGCTGAAGGCAAAGCAGAGAGCTTTTCGGTGGAGCGGGGGCTCCACCTGCTAGCCGACAGGCATGGAAGGGGAAGCCTGGCTGCCACTGAGTTCCTGAGCAGGTGTCCAAGCTGGAGGCCCTCTGGCTCTACAAGCTCGAGAGTCCTGCCTAGGACTTGCCTCTGGCCACAGAGTGGGTGCCAAGGGCCTGTGGGCTGGAGGGTGCTCGGAAGCCGCAGGGGAGGCTTTGGGCACCCAGTGCTCTGTGGGGGAAAACGCTGCAGGCCTGAGCCTCCAGGAACTCCTGCAGGGCCTGGGAGGGGGAAAGCTGTCCTTAGCAGAAGGCTCCCTGCCAAGGGCTGCAGGCCTTTGTGGCTGGCTCAGCTGCAGCTTCCTTGCAGGCTGCTGGTCCAGGGGCGTGTGTGCCCTGGTCCAGAGTGCTGTAGCAGGAGGTCCTAGCGAGGGGCGAGCAAGCCCCTTGTTCCCTTGGCAGAGACTGGGCTGTGCACACAGAGGCCTGCCAGCAGTGAAGACAGTGCGGGCAGCAAGGGGCTGTGGCAGGCAGCGCAGAGGTGGCAGGAGTCCTGCTAGAGAGTGGGCTCCTGACTGTTCTGTGCTCAGGCCCCAGTGGCCCCGTGCACACACAGCCTCTGGACCTGCAGCTTCCCAGCAGTGCAAGAGAGCCACAGGCAACACCCTGGAGCCTACTCGAATGAACTGTGCTCTGTCGAGGCCCTGCTGGCTGGCAGGGGCCTAGGCCAGCACAGGCCCTAGGGATGGCTTTGGCCTGCCGTCCACGCTCCTCACTCGGGCCGTTCTGCCTGTCAGACCCACACTCCCTGGAAGTGTGTTCCTGAGGCACTTGGACAGTTGGGGAAGCGGAGGCTCCCCCAGCATGGGAGGCCTGCCTAGCACACTGCTCTGGGTCCAAAGAGGAGGCCCTGCACCTCGGGCACCGGGGCTACGTTGACTGCACACAGGAGACACTTGGCACACACAGTGTTTCCCCATGGAAAGCGGGGTGCCGGGGAGCACCCGCCTGGGATGCATGGCACCTCTCCCATAGAAGCCCTCCATGCAGCAGGCTGTCATGGGTTTGGCTGCAAGCCTTTGTGGCTGGAGAGACAGCAGCTCCTCTGGAGGCTCTGGGTCAATGTGCACTCCCGTTCGAGGAAACGAGGCCTGGGGGTGAGGTCCTTGCCCAGAATGGCAAGCAGCCTGCTCCTTTCCATGAGACGCACGTGTGGTGAGAGAGGCTTGGCAGCAGAGAAGAAGCAAGAGGGGCATCCAGGGAGGGGGTGTGCATGCAGCTCGGAGGCCCCAGATCTCCTGCTTCCCAACCCGGGAAGGCCGGCTATGCCCATCAGGCCCCATTCCCCAGTGCACAGCCAGCTTCTGGATCTGCCCTTTCCCAGCCATGCAAACACACATAGGCTGTACCCTGCGCCCTGCCGAGGGGGAAGCTTCGCTCCCCGTGTGGGCCGAAAGGCACGACTGTGTGAGGGGAGAGACGGCCCCCGGAGGCCTTCAGGGAGCTGCCCCAGCAGAGCAGTGCTCAGGAGAAGGCACTCTTCTTTCTGCAGGCTGGAGGCACACTCGAGTCTCTGCCTGAGGCAGAGAGAGCTGAGCTCGGCGATCCCTGGCTGAAGGCAAAGCAGAGAGCTTTTCGGTGGAGCGGGGGCTCCACCTGCTAGCCGACAGGCATGGAAGGGGAAGCCTGGCTGCCACTGAGTTCCTGAGCAGGTGTCCAAGCTGGAGGCCCTCTGGCTCTACAAGCTCGAGAGTCCTGCCTAGGACTTGCCTCTGGCCACAGAGTGGGTGCCAAGGGCCTGTGGGCTGGAGGGTGCTCGGAAGCCGCAGGGGAGGCTTTGGGCACCCAGTGCTCTGTGGGGGAAAACGCTGCAGGCCTGAGCCTCCAGGAACTCCTGCAGGGCCTGGGAGGGGGAAAGCTGTCCTTAGCAGAAGGCTCCCTGCCAAGGGCTGCAGGCCTTTGTGGCTGGCTCAGCTGCAGCTTCCTTGCAGGCTGCTGGTCCAGGGGCGTGTGTGCCCTGGTCCAGAGTGCTGTAGCAGGAGGTCCTAGCGAGGGGCGAGCAAGCCCCTTGTTCCCTTGGCAGAGACTGGGCTGTGCACACAGAGGCCTGCCAGCAGTGAAGACAGTGCGGGCAGCAAGGGGCTGTGGCAGGCAGCGCAGAGGTGGCAGGAGTCCTGCTAGAGAGTGGGCTCCTGACTGTTCTGTGCTCAGGCCCCAGTGGCCCCGTGCACACACAGCCTCTGGACCTGCAGCTTCCCAGCAGTGCAAGAGAGCAACAGGCAACACCCTGGGGCCTACTCGAATGAACTGTGCTCTGTCGAGGCCCTGCTGGCTGGCAGGGGCCTAGGCCAGCACAGGCCCTAGGGATGGCTTTGGCCTGCCGTCCACGCTCCTCACTCGGGCCGTTCTGCCTGTCAGACCCACACTCCCTGGAAGTGTGTTCCTGAGGCACTTGGACAGTTGGGGAAGCGGAGGCTCCCCCAGCATGGGAGGCCTGCCTAGCACACTGCTCTGGGTCCAAAGAGGAGGCCCTGCACCTCGGGCACCGGGGCTACGTTGACTGCACACAGGAGACACTTGGCACACACAGTATTTCCCCATGGAAAGCGGGGTGCCGGGGAGCACCCGCCTGGGATGCATGGCACCTCTCCCATAGAAGCCCTCCATGCAGCAGGCTGTCATGGGTTCGGCTGCAGGCCTTTGTGGCTGGAGAGACAGCAGCTCCTCTGGAGGCTCTGGGTCAATGTGCACTCCCGTTCGAGGAAACGAGGCCTGGGGGGTGAGGTCCTTGCCCAGAATGGCAAGCAGCCTGCTCCTTTCCATGAGACGCACGTGTGGTGAGAGAGGCTTGGCAGCAGAGAAGAAGCAAGAGGGGCATCCAGGGAGGGGGTGTGCATGCAGCTTGGAGGCCCCAGATCTCCTGCTTCCCAACCCGGGAAGGCCGGCTATGCCCATCAGGCCCCATTCCCCAGTGCACAGCCAGCTTCTGGATCTGCCCTTTCCCAGCCATGCAAACACACATAGGCTGTACCCTGCGCCCTGCCGAGGGGGAAGCTTCGCTCCCCGGGTGGGCCGAATGGCACGACTGTGTGAGGGGAGAGACGGCCCCCGGAGGCCTTCAGGGAGCTGCCCCAGCAGAGCAGTGCTCAGGAGAAGGCACTCTTCTTTCTGCAGGCTGGAGGCACACTCGAGTCTCTGCCTGAGGCAGAGAGAGCTGAGCTCGGCGATCCCTGGCTGAAGGCAAAGCAGAGAGCTTTTCGGTGGAGCGGGGGCTCCACCTGCTAGCCGACAGGCATGGAAGGGGAAGCCTGGCTGCCACTGAGTTCCTGAGCAGGTGTCCAAGCTGGAGGCCCTCTGGCTCTACAAGCTCGAGAGTCCTGCCTAGGACTTGCCTCTGGCCACAGAGTGGGTGCCAAGGGCCTGTGGGCTGGAGGGTGCTCGGAAGCCGCAGGGGAGGCTTTGGGCACCCAGTGCTCTGTGGGGGAAAACGCTGCAGGCCTGAGCCTCCAGGAACTCCTGCAGGGCCTGGGAGGGGGAAAGCTGTCCTTAGCAGAAGGCTCCCTGCCAAGGGCTGCAGGCCTTTGTGGCTGGCTCAGCTGCAGCTTCCTTGCAGGCTGCTGGTCCAGGGGCGTGTGTGCCCTGGTCCAGAGTGCTGTAGCAGGAGGTCCTAGCGAGGGGCGAGCAAGCCCCTTGTTCCCTTGGCAGAGACTGGGCTGTGCACACAGAGGCCTGCCAGCAGTGAAGACAGTGCGGGCAGCAAGGGGCTGTGGCAGGCAGCGCAGAGGTGGCAGGAGTCCTGCTAGAGAGTGGGCTCCTGACTGTTCTGTGCTCAGGCCCCAGTGGCCCCGTGCACACACAGCCTCTGGACCTGCAGCTTCCCAGCAGTGCAAGAGAGCCACAGGCAACACCCTGGAGCCTACTCGAATGAACTGTGCTCTGTCGAGGCCCTGCTGGCTGGCAGGGGCCTAGGCCAGCACAGGCCCTAGGGATGGCTTTGGCCTGCCGTCCACGCTCCTCACTCGGGCCGTTCTGCCTGTCAGACCCACACTCCCTGGAAGTGTGTTCCTGAGGCACTTGGACAGTTGGGGAAGCGGAGGCTCCCCCAGCATGGGAGGCCTGCCTAGCACACTGCTCTGGGTCCAAAGAGGAGGCCCTGCACCTCGGGCACCGGGGCTACGTTGACTGCACACAGGAGACACTTGGCACACACAGTGTTTCCCCATGGAAAGCGGGGTGCCGGGGAGCACCCGCCTGGGATGCATGGCACCTCTCCCATAGAAGCCCTCCATGCAGCAGGCTGTCATGGGTTTGGCTGCAAGCCTTTGTGGCTGGAGAGACAGCAGCTCCTCTGGAGGCTCTGGGTCAATGTGCACTCCCGTTCGAGGAAACGAGGCCTGGGGGTGAGGTCCTTGCCCAGAATGGCAAGCAGCCTGCTCCTTTCCATGAGACGCACGTGTGGTGAGAGAGGCTTGGCAGCAGAGAAGAAGCAAGAGGGGCATCCAGGGAGGGGGTGTGCATGCAGCTCGGAGGCCCCAGATCTCCTGCTTCCCAACCCGGGAAGGCCGGCTATGCCCATCAGGCCCCATTCCCCAGTGCACAGCCAGCTTCTGGATCTGCCCTTTCCCAGCCATGCAAACACACATAGGCTGTACCCTGCGCCCTGCCGAG
Source organism: Hippopotamus amphibius kiboko (assembly GCF_030028045.1). Classification (NCBI taxonomy): domain Eukaryota; kingdom Metazoa; phylum Chordata; class Mammalia; order Artiodactyla; family Hippopotamidae; genus Hippopotamus; species Hippopotamus amphibius. Next base: position 49,596 of record NW_026648429.1, on the reverse strand, counting down.
GGGGAAGCTTCGCTCCCCGTGTGGGCCGAAAGGCACGACTGTGTGAGGGGAGAGACGGCCCCCGGAGGCCTTCAGGGAGCTGCCCCAGCAGAGCAGTGCTCAGGAGAAGGCACTCTTCTTTCTGCAGGCTGGAGGCACACTCGAGTCTCTGCCTGAGGCAGAGAGAGCTGAGCTCGGCGATCCCTGGCTGAAGGCAAAGCAGAGAGCTTTTCGGTGGAGCGGGGGCTCCACCTGCTAGCCGACAGGCATGGAAGGGGAAGCCTGGCTGCCACTGAGTTCCTGAGCAGGTGTCCAAGCTGGAGGCCCTCTGGCTCTACAAGCTCGAGAGTCCTGCCTAGGACTTGCCTCTGGCCACAGAGTGGGTGCCAAGGGCCTGTGGGCTGGAGGGTGCTCGCAAGCCACAGGGGAGGCTTTGGGCACCCAGTGCTCTGTGGGGGAAAACGCTGCAGGCCTGAGCCTCCAGGAACTCCTGCAGGGCCTGGGAGGGGGAAAGCTGTCCTTAGCAGAAGGCTCCCTGCCAAGGGCTGCAGGCCTTTGTGGCTGGCTCAGCTGCAGCTTCCTTGCAGGCTGCTGGTCCAGGGGCGTGTGTGCCCTGGTCCAGAGTGCTGTAGCAGGAGGTCCTAGCGAGGGGCGAGCAAGCCCCTTGTTCCCTTGGCAGAGACTGGGCTGTGCACACAGAGGCCTGCCAGCAGTGAAGACAGTGCGGGCAGCAAGGGGCTGTGGCAGGCAGCGCAGAGGTGGCAGGAGTCCTGCTAGAGAGTGGGCTCCTGACTGTTCTGTGCTCAGGCCCCAGTGGCCCCGTGCACACACAGCCTCTGGACCTGCAGCTTCCCAGCAGTGCAAGAGAGCAACAGGCAACACCCTGGGGCCTACTCGAATGAACTGTGCTCTGTCGAGGCCCTGCTGGCTGGCAGGGGCCTAGGCCAGCACAGGCCCTAGGGATGGCTTTGGCCTGCCGTCCACGCTCCTCACTCGGGCCGTTCTGCCTGTCAGACCCACACTCCCTGGAAGTGTGTTCCTGAGGCACTTGGACAGTTGGGGAAGCGGAGGCTCCCCCAGCATGGGAGGCCTGCCTAGCACACTGCTCTGGGTCCAAAGAGGAGGCCCTGCACCTCGGGCACCGGGGCTACGTTGACTGCACACAGGAGACACTTGGCACACACAGTGTTTCCCCATGGAAAGCGGGGTGCCGGGGAGCACCCGCCTGGGATGCATGGCACCTCTCCCATAGAAGCCCTCCATGCAGCAGGCTGTCATGGGTTTGGCTGCAAGCCTTTGTGGCTGGAGAGACAGCAGCTCCTCTGGAGGCTCTGGGTCAATGTGCACTCCCGTTCGAGGAAACGAGGCCTGGGGGTGAGGTCCTTGCCCAGAATGGCAAGCAGCCTGCTCCTTTCCATGAGACGCACGTGTGGTGAGAGAGGCTTGGCAGCAGAGAAGAAGCAAGAGGGGCATCCAGGGAGGGGGTGTGCATGCAGCTCGGAGGCCCCAGATCTCCTGCTTCCCAACCCGGGAAGGCCGGCTATGCCCATCAGGCCCCATTCCCCAGTGCACAGCCAGCTTCTGGATCTGCCCTTTCCCAGCCATGCAAACACACATAGGCTGTACCCTGCGCCCTGCCGAGGGGGAAGCTTCGCTCCCCGTGTGGGCCGAAAGGCACGACTGTGTGAGGGGAGAGACGGCCCCCGGAGGCCTTCAGGGAGCTGCCCCAGCAGAGCAGTGCTCAGGAGAAGGCACTCTTCTTTCTGCAGGCTGGAGGCACACTCGAGTCTCTGCCTGAGGCAGAGAGAGCTGAGCTCGGCGATCCCTGGCTGAAGGCAAAGCAGAGAGCTTTTCAGTGGAGCGGGGGCTCCACCTGCTAGCCGACAGGCATGGAAGGGGAAGCCTGGCTGCCACTGAGTTCCTGAGCAGGTGTCCAAGCTGGAGGCCCTCTGGCTCTACAAGCTCGAGAGTCCTGCCTAGGACTTGCCTCTGGCCACAGAGTGGGTGCCAAGGGCCTGTGGGCTGGAGGGTGCTCGGAAGCCGCAGGGGAGGCTTTGGGCACCCAGTGCTCTGTGGGGGAAAACGCTGCAGGCCTGAGCCTCCAGGAACTCCTGCAGGGCCTGGGAGGGGGAAAGCTGTCCTTAGCAGAAGGCTCCCTGCCAAGGGCTGCAGGCCTTTGTGGCTGGCTCAGCTGCAGCTTCCTTGCAGGCTGCTGGTCCAGGGGCGTGTGTGCCCTGGTCCAGAGTGCTGTAGCAGGAGGTCCTAGCGAGGGGCGAGCAAGCCCCTTGTTCCCTTGGCAGAGACTGGGCTGTGCACACAGAGGCCTGCCAGCAGTGAAGACAGTGCGGGCAGCAAGGGGCGTGGCAGGCAGCGCAGAGGTGGCAGGAGTCCTGCTAGAGAGTGGGCTCCTGACTGTTCTGTGCTCAGGCCCCAGTGGCCCCGTGCACACACAGCCTCTGGACCTGCAGCTTCCCAGCAGTGCAAGAGAGCCACAGGCAACACCCTGGAGCCTACTCGAATGAACTGTGCTCTGTCGAGGCCCTGCTGGCTGGCAGGGGCCTAGGCCAGCACAGGCCCTAGGGATGGCTTTGGCCTGCCGTCCACGCTCCTCACTCGGGCCGTTCTGCCTGTCAGACCCACACTCCCTGGAAGTGTGTTCCTGAGGCACTTGGACAGTTGGGGAAGCGGAGGCTCCCCCAGCATGGGAGGCCTGCCTAGCACACTGCTCTGGGTCCAAAGAGGAGGCCCTGCACCTCGGGCACCGGGGCTACGTTGACTGCACACAGGAGACACTTGGCACACACAGTGTTTCCCCATGGAAAGCGGGGTGCCGGGGAGCACCCGCCTGGGATGCATGGCACCTCTCCCATAGAAGCCCTCCATGCAGCAGGCTGTCATGGGTTCGGCTGCAGGCCTTTGTGGCTGGAGAGACAGCAGCTCCTCTGGAGGCTCTGGGTCAATGTGCACTCCCGTTCGAGGAAACGAGGCCTGGGGGGTGAGGTCCTTGCCCAGAATGGCAAGCAGCCTGCTCCTTTCCATGAGACGCACGTGTGGTGAGAGAGGCTTGGCAGCAGAGAAGAAGCAAGAGGGGCATCCAGGGAGGGGGTGTGCATGCAGCTCGGAGGCCCCAGATCTCCTGCTTCCCAACCCGGGAAGGCCGGCTATGCCCATCAGGCCCCATTCCCCAGTGCACAGCCAGCTTCTGGATCTGCCCTTTCCCAGCCATGCAAACACACATAGGCCGTACCCTGCGCCCTGCCGAGGGGGAAGCTTCGCTCCCCGGGTGGGCCGAATGGCACGACTGTGTGAGGGGAGAGACGGCCCCCGGAGGCCTTCAGGGAGCTGCCCCAGCAGAGCAGTGCTCAGGAGAAGGCACCCTTCTTTCTGCAGGCTGGAGGCACACTCGAGTCTCTGCCTGAGGCAGAGAGAGCTGAGCTCGGCGATCCCTGGCTGAAGGCAAAGCAGAGAGCTTTTCGGTGGAGCGGGGGCTCCACCTGCTAGCCGACAGGCATGGAAGGGGAAGCCTGGCTGCCACTGAGTTCCTGAGCAGGTGTCCAAGCTGGAGGCCCTCTGGCTCTACAAGCTCGAGAGTCCTGCCTAGGACTTGCCTCTGGCCACAGAGTGGGTGCCAAGGGCCTGTGGGCTGGAGGGTGCTCGGAAGTCACAGGGGAGGCTTTGGGCACCCAGTGCTCTGTGGGGGAAAACGCTGCAGGCCTGAGCCTCCAGGAACTCCTGCAGGGCCTGGGAGGGGGAAAGCTGTCCTTAGCAGAAGGCTCCCTGCCAAGGGCTGCAGGCCTTTGTGGCTGGCTCAGCTGCAGCTTCCTTGCAGGCTGCTGGTCCAGGGGCGTGTGTGCCCTGGTCCAGAGTGCTGTAGCAGGAGGTCCTAGCGAGGGGCGAGCAAGCCCCTTGTTCCCTTGGCAGAGACTGGGCTGTGCACACAGAGGCCTGCCAGCAGTGAAGACAGTGCGGGCAGCAAGGGGCTGTGGCAGGCAGCGCAGAGGTGGCAGGAGTCCTGCTAGAGAGTGGGCTCCTGACTGTTCTGTGCTCAGGCCCCAGTGGCCCCGTGCACACACAGCCTCTGGACCTGCAGCTTCCCAGCAGTGCAAGAGAGCAACAGGCAACACCCTGGGGCCTACTCGAATGAACTGTGCTCTGTCGAGGCCCTGCTGGCTGGCAGGGGCCTAGGCCAGCACAGGCCCTAGGGATGGCTTTGGCCTGCCGTCCACGCTCCTCACTCGGGCCGTTCTGCCTGTCAGACCCACACTCCCTGGAAGTGTGTTCCTGAGGCACTTGGACAGTTGGGGAAGCGGAGGCTCCCCCAGCATGGGAGGCCTGCCTAGCACACTGCTCTGGGTCCAAAGAGGAGGCCCTGCACCTCGGGCACCGGGGCTACGTTGACTGCACACAGGAGACACTTGGCACACACAGTGTTTCCCCATGGAAAGCGGGGTGCCGGGGAGCACCCGCCTGGGATGCATGGCACCTCTCCCATAGAAGCCCTCCATGCAGCAGGCTGTCATGGGTTCGGCTGCAGGCCTTTGTGGCTGGAGAGACAGCAGCTCCTCTGGAGGCTCTGGGTCAATGTGCACTCCCGTTCGAGGAAACGAGGCCTGGGGGGTGAGGTCCTTGCCCAGAATGGCAAGCAGCCTGCTCCTTTCCATGAGACGCACGTGTGGTGAGAGAGGCTTGGCAGCAGAGAAGAAGCAAGAGGGGCATCCAGGGAGGGGGTGTGCATGCAGCTCGGAGGCCCCAGATCTCCTGCTTCCCAACCCGGGAAGGCCGGCTATGCCCATCAGGCCCCATTCCCCAGTGCACAGCCAGCTTCTGGATCTGCCCTTTCCCAGCCATGCAAACACACATAGGCCGTACCCTGCGCCCTGCCGAGGGGGAAGCTTCGCTCCCCGGGTGGGCCGAATGGCACGACTGTGTGAGGGGAGAGACGGCCCCCGGAGGCCTTCAGGGAGCTGCCCCAGCAGAGCAGTGCTCAGGAGAAGGCACCCTTCTTTCTGCAGGCTGGAGGCACACTCGAGTCTCTGCCTGAGGCAGAGAGAGCTGAGCTCGGCGATCCCTGGCTGAAGGCAAAGCAGAGAGCTTTTCGGTGGAGCGGGGGCTCCACCTGCTAGCCGACAGGCATGGAAGGGGAAGCCTGGCTGCCACTGAGTTCCTGAGCAGGTGTCCAAGCTGGAGGCCCTCTGGCTCTACAAGCTCGAGAGTCCTGCCTAGGACTTGCCTCTGGCCACAGAGTGGGTGCCAAGGGCCTGTGGGCTGGAGGGTGCTCGGAAGTCACAGGGGAGGCTTTGGGCACCCAGTGCTCTGTGGGGGAAAACGCTGCAGGCCTGAGCCTCCAGGAACTCCTGCAGGGCCTGGGAGGGGGAAAGCTGTCCTTAGCAGAAGGCTCCCTGCCAAGGGCTGCAGGCCTTTGTGGCTGGCTCAGCTGCAGCTTCCTTGCAGGCTGCTGGTCCAGGGGCGTGTGTGCCCTGGTCCAGAGTGCTGTAGCAGGAGGTCCTAGCGAGGGGCGAGCAAGCCCCTTGTTCCCTTGGCAGAGACTGGGCTGTGCACACAGAGGCCTGCCAGCAGTGAAGACAGTGCGGGCAGCAAGGGGCTGTGGCAGGCAGCGCAGAGGTGGCAGGAGTCCTGCTAGAGAGTGGGCTCCTGACTGTTCTGTGCTCAGGCCCCAGTGGCCCCGTGCACACACAGCCTCTGGACCTGCAGCTTCCCAGCAGTGCAAGAGAGCAACAGGCAACACCCTGGGGCCTACTCGAATGAACTGTGCTCTGTCGAGGCCCTGCTGGCTGGCAGGGGCCTAGGCCAGCACAGGCCCTAGGGATGGCTTTGGCCTGCCGTCCACGCTCCTCACTCGGGCCGTTCTGCCTGTCAGACCCACACTCCCTGGAAGTGTGTTCCTGAGGCACTTGGACAGTTGGGGAAGCGGAGGCTCCCCCAGCATGGGAGGCCTGCCTAGCACACTGCTCTGGGTCCAAAGAGGAGGCCCTGCACCTCGGGCACCGGGGCTACGTTGACTGCACACAGGAGACACTTGGCACACACAGTGTTTCCCCATGGAAAGCGGGGTGCCGGGGAGCACCCGCCTGGGATGCATGGCACCTCTCCCATAGAAGCCCTCCATGCAGCAGGCTGTCATGGGTTCGGCTGCAGGCCTTTGTGGCTGGAGAGACAGCAGCTCCTCTGGAGGCTCTGGGTCAATGTGCACTCCCGTTCGAGGAAACGAGGCCTGGGGGGTGAGGTCCTTGCCCAGAATGGCAAGCAGCCTGCTCCTTTCCATGAGACGCACGTGTGGTGAGAGAGGCTTGGCAGCAGAGAAGAAGCAAGAGGGGCATCCAGGGAGGGGGTGTGCATGCAGCTCGGAGGCCCCAGATCTCCTGCTTCCCAACCCGGGAAGGCCGGCTATGCCCATCAGGCCCCATTCCCCAGTGCACAGCCAGCTTCTGGATCTGCCCTTTCCCAGCCATGCAAACACACATAGGCCGTACCCTGCGCCCTGCCGAGGGGGAAGCTTCGCTCCCCGGGTGGGCCGAATGGCACGACTGTGTGAGGGGAGAGACGGCCCCCGGAGGCCTTCAGGGAGCTGCCCCAGCAGAGCAGTGCTCAGGAGAAGGCACCCTTCTTTCTGCAGGCTGGAGGCACACTCGAGTCTCTGCCTGAGGCAGAGAGAGCTGAGCTCGGCGATCCCTGGCTGAAGGCAAAGCAGAGAGCTTTTCGGTGGAGCGGGGGCTCCACCTGCTAGCCGACAGGCATGGAAGGGGAAGCCTGGCTGCCACTGAGTTCCTGAGCAGGTGTCCAAGCTGGAGGCCCTCTGGCTCTACAAGCTCGAGAGTCCTGCCTAGGACTTGCCTCTGGCCACAGAGTGGGTGCCAAGGGCCTGTGGGCTGGAGGGTGCTCGGAAGTCACAGGGGAGGCTTTGGGCACCCAGTGCTCTGTGGGGGAAAACGCTGCAGGCCTGAGCCTCCAGGAACTCCTGCAGGGCCTGGGAGGGGGAAAGCTGTCCTTAGCAGAAGGCTCCCTGCCAAGGGCTGCAGGCCTTTGTGGCTGGCTCAGCTGCAGCTTCCTTGCAGGCTGCTGGTCCAGGGGCGTGTGTGCCCTGGTCCAGAGTGCTGTAGCAGGAGGTCCTAGCGAGGGGCGAGCAAGCCCCTTGTTCCCTTGGCAGAGACTGGGCTGTGCACACAGAGGCCTGCCAGCAGTGAAGACAGTGCGGGCAGCAAGGGGCTGTGGCAGGCAGCGCAGAGGTGGCAGGAGTCCTGCTAGAGAGTGGGCTCCTGACTGTTCTGTGCTCAGGCCCCAGTGGCCCCGTGCACACACAGCCTCTGGACCTGCAGCTTCCCAGCAGTGCAAGAGAGCAACAGGCAACACCCTGGGGCCTACTCGAATGAACTGTGCTCTGTCGAGGCCCTGCTGGCTGGCAGGGGCCTAGGCCAGCACAGGCCCTAGGGATGGCTTTGGCCTGCCGTCCACGCTCCTCACTCGGGCCGTTCTGCCTGTCAGACCCACACTCCCTGGAAGTGTGTTCCTGAGGCACTTGGACAGTTGGGGAAGCGGAGGCTCCCCCAGCATGGGAGGCCTGCCTAGCACACTGCTCTGGGTCCAAAGAGGAGGCCCTGCACCTCGGGCACCGGGGCTACGTTGACTGCACACAGGAGACACTTGGCACACACAGTGTTTCCCCATGGAAAGCGGGGTGCCGGGGAGCACCCGCCTGGGATGCATGGCACCTCTCCCATAGAAGCCCTCCATGCAGCAGGCTGTCATGGGTTCGGCTGCAGGCCTTTGTGGCTGGAGAGACAGCAGCTCCTCTGGAGGCTCTGGGTCAATGTGCACTCCCGTTCGAGGAAACGAGGCCTGGGGGGTGAGGTCCTTGCCCAGAATGGCAAGCAGCCTGCTCCTTTCCATGAGACGCACGTGTGGTGAGAGAGGCTTGGCAGCAGAGAAGAAGCAAGAGGGGCATCCAGGGAGGGGGTGTGCATGCAGCTCGGAGGCCCCAGATCTCCTGCTTCCCAACCCGGGAAGGCCGGCTATGCCCATCAGGCCCCATTCCCCAGTGCACAGCCAGCTTCTGGATCTGCCCTTTCCCAGCCATGCAAACACACATAGGCCGTACCCTGCGCCCTGCCGAGGGGGAAGCTTCGCTCCCCGGGTGGGCCGAATGGCACGACTGTGTGAGGGGAGAGACGGCCCCCGGAGGCCTTCAGGGAGCTGCCCCAGCAGAGCAGTGCTCAGGAGAAGGCACCCTTCTTTCTGCAGGCTGGAGGCACACTCGAGTCTCTGCCTGAGGCAGAGAGAGCTGAGCTCGGCGATCCCTGGCTGAAGGCAAAGCAGAGAGCTTTTCGGTGGAGCGGGGGCTCCACCTGCTAGCCGACAGGCATGGAAGGGGAAGCCTGGCTGCCACTGAGTTCCTGAGCAGGTGTCCAAGCTGGAGGCCCTCTGGCTCTACAAGCTCGAGAGTCCTGCCTAGGACTTGCCTCTGGCCACAGAGTGGGTGCCAAGGGCCTGTGGGCTGGAGGGTGCTCGGAAGTCACAGGGGAGGCTTTGGGCACCCAGTGCTCTGTGGGGGAAAACGCTGCAGGCCTGAGCCTCCAGGAACTCCTGCAGGGCCTGGGAGGGGGAAAGCTGTCCTTAGCAGAAGGCTCCCTGCCAAGGGCTGCAGGCCTTTGTGGCTGGCTCAGCTGCAGCTTCCTTGCAGGCTGCTGGTCCAGGGGCGTGTGTGCCCTGGTCCAGAGTGCTGTAGCAGGAGGTCCTAGCGAGGGGCGAGCAAGCCCCTTGTTCCCTTGGCAGAGACTGGGCTGTGCACACAGAGGCCTGCCAGCAGTGAAGACAGTGCGGGCAGCAAGGGGCTGTGGCAGGCAGCGCAGAGGTGGCAGGAGTCCTGCTAGAGAGTGGGCTCCTGACTGTTCTGTGCTCAGGCCCCAGTGGCCCCGTGCACACACAGCCTCTGGACCTGCAGCTTCCCAGCAGTGCAAGAGAGCAACAGGCAACACCCTGGGGCCTACTCGAATGAACTGTGCTCTGTCGAGGCCCTGCTGGCTGGCAGGGGCCTAGGCCAGCACAGGCCCTAGGGATGGCTTTGGCCTGCCGTCCACGCTCCTCACTCGGGCCGTTCTGCCTGTCAGACCCACACTCCCTGGAAGTGTGTTCCTGAGGCACTTGGACAGTTGGGGAAGCGGAGGCTCCCCCAGCATGGGAGGCCTGCCTAGCACACTGCTCTGGGTCCAAAGAGGAGGCCCTGCACCTCGGGCACCGGGGCTACGTTGACTGCACACAGGAGACACTTGGCACACACAGTGTTTCCCCATGGAAAGCGGGGTGCCGGGGAGCACCCGCCTGGGATGCATGGCACCTCTCCCATAGAAGCCCTCCATGCAGCAGGCTGTCATGGGTTTGGCTGCAAGCCTTTGTGGCTGGAGAGACAGCAGCTCCTCTGGAGGCTCTGGGTCAATGTGCACTCCCGTTCGAGGAAACGAGGCCTGGGGGTGAGGTCCTTGCCCAGAATGGCAAGCAGCCTGCTCCTTTCCATGAGACGCACGTGTGGTGAGAGAGGCTTGGCAGCAGAGAAGAAGCAAGAGGGGCATCCAGGGAGGGGGTGTGCATGCAGCTCGGAGGCCCCAGATCTCCTGCTTCCCAACCCGGGAAGGCCGGCTATGCCCATCAGGCCCCATTCCCCAGTGCACAGCCAGCTTCTGGATCTGCCCTTTCCCAGCCATGCAAACACACATAGGCTGTACCCTGCGCCCTGCCGAGGGGGAAGCTTCGCTCCCCGTGTGGGCCGAAAGGCACGACTGTGTGAGGGGAGAGACGGCCCCCGGAGGCCTTCAGGGAGCTGCCCCAGCAGAGCAGTGCTCAGGAGAAGGCACTCTTCTTTCTGCAGGCTGGAGGCACACTCGAGTCTCTGCCTGAGGCAGAGAGAGCTGAGCTCGGCGATCCCTGGCTGAAGGCAAAGCAGAGAGCTTTTCGGTGGAGCGGGGGCTCCACCTGCTAGCCGACAGGCATGGAAGGGGAAGCCTGGCTGCCACTGAGTTCCTGAGCAGGTGTCCAAGCTGGAGGCCCTCTGGCTCTACAAGCTCGAGAGTCCTGCCTAGGACTTGCCTCTGGCCACAGAGTGGGTGCCAAGGGCCTGTGGGCTGGAGGGTGCTCGGAAGCCGCAGGGGAGGCTTTGGGCACCCAGTGCTCTGTGGGGGAAAACGCTGCAGGCCTGAGCCTCCAGGAACTCCTGCAGGGCCTGGGAGGGGGAAAGCTGTCCTTAGCAGAAGGCTCCCTGCCAAGGGCTGCAGGCCTTTGTGGCTGGCTCAGCTGCAGCTTCCTTGCAGGCTGCTGGTCCAGGGGCGTGTGTGCCCTGGTCCAGAGTGCTGTAGCAGGAGGTCCTAGCGAGGGGCGAGCAAGCCCCTTGTTCCCTTGGCAGAGACTGGGCTGTGCACACAGAGGCCTGCCAGCAGTGAAGACAGTGCGGGCAGCAAGGGGCTGTGGCAGGCAGCGCAGAGGTGGCAGGAGTCCTGCTAGAGAGTGGGCTCCTGACTGTTCTGTGCTCAGGCCCCAGTGGCCCCGTGCACACACAGCCTCTGGACCTGCAGCTTCCCAGCAGTGCAAGAGAGCAACAGGCAACACCCTGGGGCCTACTCGAATGAACTGTGCTCTGTCGAGGCCCTGCTGGCTGGCAGGGGCCTAGGCCAGCACAGGCCCTAGGGATGGCTTTGGCCTGCCGTCCACGCTCCTCACTCGGGCCGTTCTGCCTGTCAGACCCACACTCCCTGGAAGTGTGTTCCTGAGGCACTTGGACAGTTGGGGAAGCGGAGGCTCCCCCAGCATGGGAGGCCTGCCTAGCACACTGCTCTGGGTCCAAAGAGGAGGCCCTGCACCTCGGGCACCGGGGCTACGTTGACTGCACACAGGAGACACTTGGCACACACAGTGTTTCCCCATGGAAAGCGGGGTGCCGGGGAGCACCCGCCTGGGATGCATGGCACCTCTCCCATAGAAGCCCTCCATGCAGCAGGCTGTCATGGGTTCGGCTGCAGGCCTTTGTGGCTGGAGAGACAGCAGCTCCTCTGGAGGCTCTGGGTCAATGTGCACTCCCGTTCGAGGAAACGAGGCCTGGGGGGTGAGGTCCTTGCCCAGAATGGCAAGCAGCCTGCTCCTTTCCATGAGACGCACGTGTGGTGAGAGAGGCTTGGCAGCAGAGAAGAAGCAAGAGGGGCATCCAGGGAGGGGGTGTGCATGCAGCTCGGAGGCCCCAGATCTCCTGCTTCCCAACCCGGGAAGGCCGGCTATGCCCATCAGGCCCCATTCCCCAGTGCACAGCCAGCTTCTGGATCTGCCCTTTCCCAGCCATGCAAACACACATAGGCCGTACCCTGCGCCCTGCCGAGGGGAAGCTTCGCTCCCCGGGTGGGCCGAATGGCACGACTGTGTGAGGGGAGAGACGGCCCCCGGAGGCCTTCAGGGAGCTGCCCCAGCAGAGCAGTGCTCAGGAGAAGGCACCCTTCTTTCTGCAGGCTGGAGGCACACTCGAGTCTCTGCCTGAGGCAGAGAGAGCTGAGCTCGGCGATCCCTGGCTGAAGGCAAAGCAGAGAGCTTTTCGGTGGAGCGGGGGCTCCACCTGCTAGCCGACAGGCATGGAAGGGGAAGCCTGGCTGCCACTGAGTTCCTGAGCAGGTGTCCAAGCTGGAGGCCCTCTGGCTCTACAAGCTCGAGAGTCCTGCCTAGGACTTGCCTCTGGCCACAGAGTGGGTGCCAAGGGCCTGTGGGCTGGAGGGTGCTCGGAAGCCACAGGGGAGGCTTTGGGCACCCAGTGCTCTGTGGGGGAAAACGCTGCAGGCCTGAGCCTCCAGGAACTCCTGCAGGGCCTGGGAGGGGGAAAGCTGTCCTTAGCAGAAGGCTCCCTGCCAAGGGCTGCAGGCCTTTGTGGCTGGCTCAGCTGCAGCTTCCTTGCAGGCTGCTGGTCCAGGGGCGTGTGTGCCCTGGTCCAGAGTGCTGTAGCAGGAGGTCCTAGCGAGGGGCGAGCAAGCCCCTTGTTCCCTTGGCAGAGACTGGGCTGTGCACACAGAGGCCTGCCAGCAGTGAAGACAGTGCGGGCAGCAAGGGGCTGTGGCAGGCAGCGCAGAGGTGGCAGGAGTCCTGCTAGAGAGTGGGCTCCTGACTGTTCTGTGCTCAGGCCCCAGTGGCCCCGTGCACACACAGCCTCTGGACCTGCAGCTTCCCAGCAGTGCAAGAGAGCAACAGGCAACACCCTGGGGCCTACTCGAATGAACTGTGCTCTGTCGAGGCCCTGCTGGCTGGCAGGGGCCTAGGCCAGCACAGGCCCTAGGGATGGCTTTGGCCTGCCGTCCACGCTCCTCACTCGGGCCGTTCTGCCTGTCAGACCCACACTCCCTGGAAGTGTGTTCCTGAGGCACTTGGACAGTTGGGGAAGCGGAGGCTCCCCCAGCATGGGAGGCCTGCCTAGCACACTGCTCTGGGTCCAAAGAGGAGGCCCTGCACCTCGGGCACCGGGGCTACGTTGACTGCACACAGGAGACACTTGGCACACACAGTGTTTCCCCATGGAAAGCGGGGTGCCGGGGAGCACCCGCCTGGGATGCATGGCACCTCTCCCATAGAAGCCCTCCATGCAGCAGGCTGTCATGGGTTTGGCTGCAAGCCTTTGTGGCTGGAGAGACAGCAGCTCCTCTGGAGGCTCTGGGTCAATGTGCACTCCCGTTCGAGGAAACGAGGCCTGGGGGTGAGGTCCTTGCCCAGAATGGCAAGCAGCCTGCTCCTTTCCATGAGACGCACGTGTGGTGAGAGAGGCTTGGCAGCAGAGAAGAAGCAAGAGGGGCATCCAGGGAGGGGGTGTGCATGCAGCTCGGAGGCCCCAGATCTCCTGCTTCCCAACCCGGGAAGGCCGGCTATGCCCATCAGGCCCCATTCCCCAGTGCACAGCCAGCTTCTGGATCTGCCCTTTCCCAGCCATGCAAACACACATAGGCTGTACCCTGCGCCCTGCCGAGGGGGAAGCTTCGCTCCCCGTGTGGGCCGAAAGGCACGACTGTGTGAGGGGAGAGACGGCCCCCGGAGGCCTTCAGGGAGCTGCCCCAGCAGAGCAGTGCTCAGGAGAAGGCACTCTTCTTTCTGCAGGCTGGAGGCACACTCGAGTCTCTGCCTGAGGCAGAGAGAGCTGAGCTCGGCGATCCCTGGCTGAAGGCAAAGCAGAGAGCTTTTCGGTGGAGCGGGGGCTCCACCTGCTAGCCGACAGGCATGGAAGGGGAAGCCTGGCTGCCACTGAGTTCCTGAGCAGGTGTCCAAGCTGGAGGCCCTCTGGCTCTACAAGCTCGAGAGTCCTGCCTAGGACTTGCCTCTGGCCACAGAGTGGGTGCCAAGGGCCTGTGGGCTGGAGGGTGCTCGGAAGCCGCAGGGGAGGCTTTGGGCACCCAGTGCTCTGTGGGGGAAAACGCTGCAGGCCTGAGCCTCCAGGAACTCCTGCAGGGCCTGGGAGGGGGAAAGCTGTCCTTAGCAGAAGGCTCCCTGCCAAGGGCTGCAGGCCTTTGTGGCTGGCTCAGCTGCAGCTTCCTTGCAGGCTGCTGGTCCAGGGGCGTGTGTGCCCTGGTCCAGAGTGCTGTAGCAGGAGGTCCTAGCGAGGGGCGAGCAAGCCCCTTGTTCCCTTGGCAGAGACTGGGCTGTGCACACAGAGGCCTGCCAGCAGTGAAGACAGTGCGGGCAGCAAGGGGCTGTGGCAGGCAGCGCAGAGGTGGCAGGAGTCCTGCTAGAGAGTGGGCTCCTGACTGTTCTGTGCTCAGGCCCCAGTGGCCCCGTGCACACACAGCCTCTGGACCTGCAGCTTCCCAGCAGTGCAAGAGAGCCACAGGCAACACCCTGGAGCCTACTCGAATGAACTGTGCTCTGTCGAGGCCCTGCTGGCTGGCAGGGGCCTAGGCCAGCACAGGCCCTAGGGATGGCTTTGGCCTGCCGTCCACGCTCCTCACTCGGGCCGTTCTGCCTGTCAGACCCACACTCCCTGGAAGTGTGTTCCTGAGGCACTTGGACAGTTGGGGAAGCGGAGGCTCCCCCAGCATGGGAGGCCTGCCTAGCACACTGCTCTGGGTCCAAAGAGGAGGCCCTGCACCTCGGGCACCGGGGCTACGTTGACTGCACACAGGAGACACTTGGCACACACAGTGTTTCCCCATGGAAAGCGGGGTGCCGGGGAGCACCCGCCTGGGATGCATGGCACCTCTCCCATAGAAGCCCTCCATGCAGCAGGCTGTCATGGGTTCGGCTGCAGGCCTTTGTGGCTGGAGAGACAGCAGCTCCTCTGGAGGCTCTGGGTCAATGTGCACTCCCGTTCGAGGAAACAAGGCCTGGGGGGTGAGGTCCTTGCCCAGAATGGCAAGCAGCCTGCTCCTTTCCATGAGACGCACGTGTGGTGAGAGAGGCTTGGCAGCAGAGAAGAAGCAAGAGGGGCATCCAGGGAGGGGGTGTGCATGCAGCTCGGAGGCCCCAGATCTCCTGCTTCCCAACCCGGGAAGGCCGGCTATGCCCATCAGGCCCCATTCCCCAGTGCACAGCCAGCTTCTGGATCTGCCCTTTCCCAGCCATGCAAACACACATAGGCTGTACCCTGCGCCCTGCCGAGGGGGAAGCTTCGCTCCCCGTGTGGGCCGAAAGGCACGACTGTGTGAGGGGAGAGACGGCCCCCGGAGGCCTTCAGGGAGCTGCCCCAGCAGAGCAGTGCTCAGGAGAAGGCACTCTTCTTTCTGCAGGCTGGAGGCACACTCGAGTCTCTGCCTGAGGCAGAGAGAGCTGAGCTCGGCGATCCCTGGCTGAAGGCAAAGCAGAGAGCTTTTCGGTGGAGCGGGGGCTCCACCTGCTAGCCGACAGGCATGGAAGGGGAAGCCTGGCTGCCACTGAGTTCCTGAGCAGGTGTCCAAGCTGGAGGCCCTCTGGCTCTACAAGCTCGAGAGTCCTGCCTAGGACTTGCCTCTGGCCACAGAGTGGGTGCCAAGGGCCTGTGGGCTGGAGGGTGCGCGGAAGCCGCAGGGGAGGCTTTGGGCACCCAGTGCTCTGTGGGGGAAAACGCTGCAGGCCTGAGCCTCCAGGAACTCCTGCAGGGCCTGGGAGGGGGAAAGCTGTCCTTAGCAGAAGGCTCCCTGCCAAGGGCTGCAGGCCTTTGTGGCTGGCTCAGCTGCAGCTTCCTTGCAGGCTGCTGGTCCAGGGGCGTGTGTGCCCTGGTCCAGAGTGCTGTAGCAGGAGGTCCTAGCGAGGGGCGAGCAAGCCCCTTGTTCCCTTGGCAGAGACTGGGCTGTGCACACAGAGGCCTGCCAGCAGTGAAGACAGTGCGGGCAGCAAGGGGCTGTGGCAGGCAGCGCAGAGGTGGCAGGAGTCCTGCTAGAGAGTGGGCTCCTGACTGTTCTGTGCTCAGGCCCCAGTGGCCCCGTGCACACACAGCCTCTGGACCTGCAGCTTCCCAGCAGTGCAAGAGAGCCACAGGCAACACCCTGGAGCCTACTCGAATGAACTGTGCTCTGTCGAGGCCCTGCTGGCTGGCAGGGGCCTAGGCCAGCACAGGCCCTAGGGATGGCTTTGGCCTGCCGTCCACGCTCCTCACTCGGGCCGTTCTGCCTGTCAGACCCACACTCCCTGGAAGTGTGTTCCTGAGGCACTTGGACAGTTGGGGAAGCGGAGGCTCCCCCAGCATGGGAGGCCTGCCTAGCACACTGCTCTGGGTCCAAAGAGGAGGCCCTGCACCTCGGGCACCGGGGCTACGTTGACTGCACACAGGAGACACTTGGCACACACAGTGTTTCCCCATGGAAAGCGGGGTGCCGGGGAGCACCCGCCTGGGATGCATGGCACCTCTCCCATAGAAGCCCTCCATGCAGCAGGCTGTCATGGGTTTGGCTGCAAGCCTTTGTGGCTGGAGAGACAGCAGCTCCTCTGGAGGCTCTGGGTCAATGTGCACTCCCGTTCGAGGAAACGAGGCCTGGGGGTGAGGTCCTTGCCCAGAATGGCAAGCAGCCTGCTCCTTTCCATGAGACGCACGTGTGGTGAGAGAGGCTTGGCAGCAGAGAAGAAGCAAGAGGGGCATCCAGGGAGGGGGTGTGCATGCAGCTCGGAGGCCCCAGATCTCCTGCTTCCCAACCCGGGAAGGCCGGCTATGCCCATCAGGCCCCATTCCCCAGTGCACAGCCAGCTTCTGGATCTGCCCTTTCCCAGCCATGCAAACACACATAGGCTGTACCCTGCGCCCTGCCGAGGGGGAAGCTTCGCTCCCCGTGTGGGCCGAAAGGCACGACTGTGTGAGGGGAGAGACGGCCCCCGGAGGCCTTCAGGGAGCTGCCCCAGCAGAGCAGTGCTCAGGAGAAGGCACTCTTCTTTCTGCAGGCTGGAGGCACACTCGAGTCTCTGCCTGAGGCAGAGAGAGCTGAGCTCGGCGATCCCTGGCTGAAGGCAAAGCAGAGAGCTTTTCGGTGGAGCGGGGGCTCCACCTGCTAGCCGACAGGCATGGAAGGGGAAGCCTGGCTGCCACTGAGTTCCTGAGCAGGTGTCCAAGCTGGAGGCCCTCTGGCTCTACAAGCTCGAGAGTCCTGCCTAGGACTTGCCTCTGGCCACAGAGTGGGTGCCAAGGGCCTGTGGGCTGGAGGGTGCTCGGAAGCCACAGGGGAGGCTTTGGGCACCCAGTGCTCTGTGGGGGAAAACGCTGCAGGCCTGAGCCTCCAGGAACTCCTGCAGGGCCTGGGAGGGGGAAAGCTGTCCTTAGCAGAAGGCTCCCTGCCAAGGGCTGCAGGCCTTTGTGGCTGGCTCAGCTGCAGCTTCCTTGCAGGCTGCTGGTCCAGGGGCGTGTGTGCCCTGGTCCAGAGTGCTGTAGCAGGAGGTCCTAGCGAGGGGCGAGCAAGCCCCTTGTTCCCTTGGCAGAGACTGGGCTGTGCACACAGAGGCCTGCCAGCAGTGAAGACAGTGCGGGCAGCAAGGGGCTGTGGCAGGCAGCGCAGAGGTGGCAGGAGTCCTGCTAGAGAGTGGGCTCCTGACTGTTCTGTGCTCAGGCCCCAGTGGCCCCGTGCACACACAGCCTCTGGACCTGCAGCTTCCCAGCAGTGCAAGAGAGCCACAGGCAACACCCTGGAGCCTACTCGAATGAACTGTGCTCTGTCGAGGCCCTGCTGGCTGGCAGGGGCCTAGGCCAGCACAGGCCCTAGGGATGGCTTTGGCCTGCCGTCCATGCTCCTCACTCGGGCCGTTCTGCCTGTCAGACCCACACTCCCTGGAAGTGTGTTCCTGAGGCACTTGGACAGTTGGGGAAGCGGAGGCTCCCCCAGCATGGGAGGCCTGCCTAGCACACTGCTCTGGGTCCAAAGAGGAGGCCCTGCACCTCGGGCACCGGGGCTACGTTGACTGCACACAGGAGACACTTGGCACACACAGTGTTT
This sequence comes from Hippopotamus amphibius kiboko, assembly GCF_030028045.1. Taxonomy (NCBI): domain Eukaryota; kingdom Metazoa; phylum Chordata; class Mammalia; order Artiodactyla; family Hippopotamidae; genus Hippopotamus; species Hippopotamus amphibius. Next base: position 32,212 of record NW_026648429.1, on the reverse strand, counting down.
CCCCATGGAAAGCGGGGTGCCGGGGAGCACCCGCCTGGGATGCATGGCACCTCTCCCATAGAAGCCCTCCATGCAGCAGGCTGTCATGGGTTCGGCTGCAGGCCTTTGTGGCTGGAGAGACAGCAGCTCCTCTGGAGGCTCTGGGTCAATGTGCACTCCCGTTCGAGGAAACGAGGCCTGGGGGGTGAGGTCCTTGCCCAGAATGGCAAGCAGCCTGCTCCTTTCCATGAGACGCACGTGTGGTGAGAGAGGCTTGGCAGCAGAGAAGAAGCAAGAGGGGCATCCAGGGAGGGGGTGTGCATGCAGCTCGGAGGCCCCAGATCTCCTGCTTCCCAACCCGGGAAGGCCGGCTATGCCCATCAGGCCCCATTCCCCAGTGCACAGCCAGCTTCTGGATCTGCCCTTTCCCAGCCATGCAAACACACATAGGCCGTACCCTGCGCCCTGCCGAGGGGGAAGCTTCGCTCCCCGGGTGGGCCGAATGGCACGACTGTGTGAGGGGAGAGACGGCCCCCGGAGGCCTTCAGGGAGCTGCCCCAGCAGAGCAGTGCTCAGGAGAAGGCACCCTTCTTTCTGCAGGCTGGAGGCACACTCGAGTCTCTGCCTGAGGCAGAGAGAGCTGAGCTCGGCGATCCCTGGCTGAAGGCAAAGCAGAGAGCTTTTCGGTGGAGCGGGGGCTCCACCTGCTAGCCGACAGGCATGGAAGGGGAAGCCTGGCTGCCACTGAGTTCCTGAGCAGGTGTCCAAGCTGGAGGCCCTCTGGCTCTACAAGCTCGAGAGTCCTGCCTAGGACTTGCCTCTGGCCACAGAGTGGGTGCCAAGGGCCTGTGGGCTGGAGGGTGCTCGGAAGCCACAGGGGAGGCTTTGGGCACCCAGTGCTCTGTGGGGGAAAACGCTGCAGGCCTGAGCCTCCAGGAACTCCTGCAGGGCCTGGGAGGGGGAAAGCTGTCCTTAGCAGAAGGCTCCCTGCCAAGGGCTGCAGGCCTTTGTGGCTGGCTCAGCTGCAGCTTCCTTGCAGGCTGCTGGTCCAGGGGCGTGTGTGCCCTGGTCCAGAGTGCTGTAGCAGGAGGTCCTAGCGAGGGGCGAGCAAGCCCCTTGTTCCCTTGGCAGAGACTGGGCTGTGCACACAGAGGCCTGCCAGCAGTGAAGACAGTGCGGGCAGCAAGGGGCTGTGGCAGGCAGCGCAGAGGTGGCAGGAGTCCTGCTAGAGAGTGGGCTCCTGACTGTTCTGTGCTCAGGCCCCAGTGGCCCCGTGCACACACAGCCTCTGGACCTGCAGCTTCCCAGCAGTGCAAGAGAGCCACAGGCAACACCCTGGAGCCTACTCGAATGAACTGTGCTCTGTCGAGGCCCTGCTGGCTGGCAGGGGCCTAGGCCAGCACAGGCCCTAGGGATGGCTTTGGCCTGCCGTCCACGCTCCTCACTCGGGCCGTTCTGCCTGTCAGACCCACACTCCCTGGAAGTGTGTTCCTGAGGCACTTGGACAGTTGGGGAAGCGGAGGCTCCCCCAGCATGGGAGGCCTGCCTAGCACACTGCTCTGGGTCCAAAGAGGAGGCCCTGCACCTCGGGCACCGGGGCTACGTTGACTGCACACAGGAGACACTTGGCACACACAGTGTTTCCCCATGGAAAGCGGGGTGCCGGGGAGCACCCGCCTGGGATGCATGGCACCTCTCCCATAGAAGCCCTCCATGCAGCAGGCTGTCATGGGTTCGGCTGCAGGCCTTTGTGGCTGGAGAGACAGCAGCTCCTCTGGAGGCTCTGGGTCAATGTGCACTCCCGTTCGAGGAAACAAGGCCTGGGGGGTGAGGTCCTTGCCCAGAATGGCAAGCAGCCTGCTCCTTTCCATGAGACGCACGTGTGGTGAGAGAGGCTTGGCAGCAGAGAAGAAGCAAGAGGGGCATCCAGGGAGGGGGTGTGCATGCAGCTCGGAGGCCCCAGATCTCCTGCTTCCCAACCCGGGAAGGCCGGCTATGCCCATCAGGCCCCATTCCCCAGTGCACAGCCAGCTTCTGGATCTGCCCTTTCCCAGCCATGCAAACACACATAGGCTGTACCCTGCGCCCTGCCGAGGGGGAAGCTTCGCTCCCCGTGTGGGCCGAAAGGCACGACTGTGTGAGGGGAGAGACGGCCCCCGGAGGCCTTCAGGGAGCTGCCCCAGCAGAGCAGTGCTCAGGAGAAGGCACTCTTCTTTCTGCAGGCTGGAGGCACACTCGAGTCTCTGCCTGAGGCAGAGAGAGCTGAGCTCGGCGATCCCTGGCTGAAGGCAAAGCAGAGAGCTTTTCGGTGGAGCGGGGGCTCCACCTGCTAGCCGACAGGCATGGAAGGGGAAGCCTGGCTGCCACTGAGTTCCTGAGCAGGTGTCCAAGCTGGAGGCCCTCTGGCTCTACAAGCTCGAGAGTCCTGCCTAGGACTTGCCTCTGGCCACAGAGTGGGTGCCAAGGGCCTGTGGGCTGGAGGGTGCGCGGAAGCCGCAGGGGAGGCTTTGGGCACCCAGTGCTCTGTGGGGGAAAACGCTGCAGGCCTGAGCCTCCAGGAACTCCTGCAGGGCCTGGGAGGGGGAAAGCTGTCCTTAGCAGAAGGCTCCCTGCCAAGGGCTGCAGGCCTTTGTGGCTGGCTCAGCTGCAGCTTCCTTGCAGGCTGCTGGTCCAGGGGCGTGTGTGCCCTGGTCCAGAGTGCTGTAGCAGGAGGTCCTAGCGAGGGGCGAGCAAGCCCCTTGTTCCCTTGGCAGAGACTGGGCTGTGCACACAGAGGCCTGCCAGCAGTGAAGACAGTGCGGGCAGCAAGGGGCTGTGGCAGGCAGCGCAGAGGTGGCAGGAGTCCTGCTAGAGAGTGGGCTCCTGACTGTTCTGTGCTCAGGCCCCAGTGGCCCCGTGCACACACAGCCTCTGGACCTGCAGCTTCCCAGCAGTGCAAGAGAGCCACAGGCAACACCCTGGAGCCTACTCGAATGAACTGTGCTCTGTCGAGGCCCTGCTGGCTGGCAGGGGCCTAGGCCAGCACAGGCCCTAGGGATGGCTTTGGCCTGCCGTCCACGCTCCTCACTCGGGCCGTTCTGCCTGTCAGACCCACACTCCCTGGAAGTGTGTTCCTGAGGCACTTGGACAGTTGGGGAAGCGGAGGCTCCCCCAGCATGGGAGGCCTGCCTAGCACACTGCTCTGGGTCCAAAGAGGAGGCCCTGCACCTCGGGCACCGGGGCTACGTTGACTGCACACAGGAGACACTTGGCACACACAGTGTTTCCCCATGGAAAGCGGGGTGCCGGGGAGCACCCGCCTGGGATGCATGGCACCTCTCCCATAGAAGCCCTCCATGCAGCAGGCTGTCATGGGTTTGGCTGCAAGCCTTTGTGGCTGGAGAGACAGCAGCTCCTCTGGAGGCTCTGGGTCAATGTGCACTCCCGTTCGAGGAAACGAGGCCTGGGGGTGAGGTCCTTGCCCAGAATGGCAAGCAGCCTGCTCCTTTCCATGAGACGCACGTGTGGTGAGAGAGGCTTGGCAGCAGAGAAGAAGCAAGAGGGGCATCCAGGGAGGGGGTGTGCATGCAGCTCGGAGGCCCCAGATCTCCTGCTTCCCAACCCGGGAAGGCCGGCTATGCCCATCAGGCCCCATTCCCCAGTGCACAGCCAGCTTCTGGATCTGCCCTTTCCCAGCCATGCAAACACACATAGGCTGTACCCTGCGCCCTGCCGAGGGGGAAGCTTCGCTCCCCGTGTGGGCCGAAAGGCACGACTGTGTGAGGGGAGAGACGGCCCCCGGAGGCCTTCAGGGAGCTGCCCCAGCAGAGCAGTGCTCAGGAGAAGGCACTCTTCTTTCTGCAGGCTGGAGGCACACTCGAGTCTCTGCCTGAGGCAGAGAGAGCTGAGCTCGGCGATCCCTGGCTGAAGGCAAAGCAGAGAGCTTTTCGGTGGAGCGGGGGCTCCACCTGCTAGCCGACAGGCATGGAAGGGGAAGCCTGGCTGCCACTGAGTTCCTGAGCAGGTGTCCAAGCTGGAGGCCCTCTGGCTCTACAAGCTCGAGAGTCCTGCCTAGGACTTGCCTCTGGCCACAGAGTGGGTGCCAAGGGCCTGTGGGCTGGAGGGTGCTCGGAAGCCACAGGGGAGGCTTTGGGCACCCAGTGCTCTGTGGGGGAAAACGCTGCAGGCCTGAGCCTCCAGGAACTCCTGCAGGGCCTGGGAGGGGGAAAGCTGTCCTTAGCAGAAGGCTCCCTGCCAAGGGCTGCAGGCCTTTGTGGCTGGCTCAGCTGCAGCTTCCTTGCAGGCTGCTGGTCCAGGGGCGTGTGTGCCCTGGTCCAGAGTGCTGTAGCAGGAGGTCCTAGCGAGGGGCGAGCAAGCCCCTTGTTCCCTTGGCAGAGACTGGGCTGTGCACACAGAGGCCTGCCAGCAGTGAAGACAGTGCGGGCAGCAAGGGGCTGTGGCAGGCAGCGCAGAGGTGGCAGGAGTCCTGCTAGAGAGTGGGCTCCTGACTGTTCTGTGCTCAGGCCCCAGTGGCCCCGTGCACACACAGCCTCTGGACCTGCAGCTTCCCAGCAGTGCAAGAGAGCCACAGGCAACACCCTGGAGCCTACTCGAATGAACTGTGCTCTGTCGAGGCCCTGCTGGCTGGCAGGGGCCTAGGCCAGCACAGGCCCTAGGGATGGCTTTGGCCTGCCGTCCATGCTCCTCACTCGGGCCGTTCTGCCTGTCAGACCCACACTCCCTGGAAGTGTGTTCCTGAGGCACTTGGACAGTTGGGGAAGCGGAGGCTCCCCCAGCATGGGAGGCCTGCCTAGCACACTGCTCTGGGTCCAAAGAGGAGGCCCTGCACCTCGGGCACCGGGGCTACGTTGACTGCACACAGGAGACACTTGGCACACACAGTGTTTCCCCATGGAAAGCGGGGTGCCGGGGAGCACCCGCCTGGGATGCATGGCACCTCTCCCATAGAAGCCCTCCATGCAGCAGGCTGTCATGGGTTCGGCTGCAGGCCTTTGTGGCTGGAGAGACAGCAGCTCCTCTGGAGGCTCTGGGTCAATGTGCACTCCCGTTCGAGGAAACGAGGCCTGGGGGGTGAGGTCCTTGCCCAGAATGGCAAGCAGCCTGCTCCTTTCCATGAGACGCACGTGTGGTGAGAGAGGCTTGGCAGCAGAGAAGAAGCAAGAGGGGCATCCAGGGAGGGGGTGTGCATGCAGCTCGGAGGCCCCAGATCTCCTGCTTCCCAACCCGGGAAGGCCGGCTATGCCCATCAGGCCCCATTCCCCAGTGCACAGCCAGCTTCTGGATCTGCCCTTTCCCAGCCATGCAAACACACATAGGCCGTACCCTGCGCCCTGCCGAGGGGGAAGCTTCGCTCCCCGGGTGGGCCGAATGGCACGACTGTGTGAGGGGAGAGACGGCCCCCGGAGGCCTTCAGGGAGCTGCCCCAGCAGAGCAGTGCTCAGGAGAAGGCACCCTTCTTTCTGCAGGCTGGAGGCACACTCGAGTCTCTGCCTGAGGCAGAGAGAGCTGAGCTCGGCGATCCCTGGCTGAAGGCAAAGCAGAGAGCTTTTCGGTGGAGCGGGGGCTCCACCTGCTAGCCGACAGGCATGGAAGGGGAAGCCTGGCTGCCACTGAGTTCCTGAGCAGGTGTCCAAGCTGGAGGCCCTCTGGCTCTACAAGCTCGAGAGTCCTGCCTAGGACTTGCCTCTGGCCACAGAGTGGGTGCCAAGGGCCTGTGGGCTGGAGGGTGCTCGGAAGCCACAGGGGAGGCTTTGGGCACCCAGTGCTCTGTGGGGGAAAACGCTGCAGGCCTGAGCCTCCAGGAACTCCTGCAGGGCCTGGGAGGGGGAAAGCTGTCCTTAGCAGAAGGCTCCCTGCCAAGGGCTGCAGGCCTTTGTGGCTGGCTCAGCTGCAGCTTCCTTGCAGGCTGCTGGTCCAGGGGCGTGTGTGCCCTGGTCCAGAGTGCTGTAGCAGGAGGTCCTAGCGAGGGGCGAGCAAGCCCCTTGTTCCCTTGGCAGAGACTGGGCTGTGCACACAGAGGCCTGCCAGCAGTGAAGACAGTGCGGGCAGCAAGGGGCTGTGGCAGGCAGCGCAGAGGTGGCAGGAGTCCTGCTAGAGAGTGGGCTCCTGACTGTTCTGTGCTCAGGCCCCAGTGGCCCCGTGCACACACAGCCTCTGGACCTGCAGCTTCCCAGCAGTGCAAGAGAGCCACAGGCAACACCCTGGAGCCTACTCGAATGAACTGTGCTCTGTCGAGGCCCTGCTGGCTGGCAGGGGCCTAGGCCAGCACAGGCCCTAGGGATGGCTTTGGCCTGCCGTCCACGCTCCTCACTCGGGCCGTTCTGCCTGTCAGACCCACACTCCCTGGAAGTGTGTTCCTGAGGCACTTGGACAGTTGGGGAAGCGGAGGCTCCCCCAGCATGGGAGGCCTGCCTAGCACACTGCTCTGGGTCCAAAGAGGAGGCCCTGCACCTCGGGCACCGGGGCTACGTTTACTGCACACAGGAGACACTTGGCACACACAGTGTTTCCCCATGGAAAGCGGGGTGCCGGGGAGCACCCGCCTGGGATGCATGGCACCTCTCCCATAGAAGCCCTCCATGCAGCAGGCTGTCATGGGTTTGGCTGCAAGCCTTTGTGGCTGGAGAGACAGCAGCTCCTCTGGAGGCTCTGGGTCAATGTGCACTCCCGTTCGAGGAAACGAGGCCTGGGGGTGAGGTCCTTGCCCAGAATGGCAAGCAGCCTGCTCCTTTCCATGAGACGCACGTGTGGTGAGAGAGGCTTGGCAGCAGAGAAGAAGCAAGAGGGGCATCCAGGGAGGGGGTGTGCATGCAGCTCGGAGGCCCCAGATCTCCTGCTTCCCAACCCGGGAAGGCCGGCTATGCCCATCAGGCCCCATTCCCCAGTGCACAGCCAGCTTCTGGATCTGCCCTTTCCCAGCCATGCAAACACACATAGGCTGTACCCTGCGCCCTGCCGAGGGGGAAGCTTCGCTCCCCGTGTGGGCCGAAAGGCACGACTGTGTGAGGGGAGAGACGGCCCCCGGAGGCCTTCAGGGAGCTGCCCCAGCAGAGCAGTGCTCAGGAGAAGGCACTCTTCTTTCTGCAGGCTGGAGGCACACTCGAGTCTCTGCCTGAGGCAGAGAGAGCTGAGCTCGGCGATCCCTGGCTGAAGGCAAAGCAGAGAGCTTTTCGGTGGAGCGGGGGCTCCACCTGCTAGCCGACAGGCATGGAAGGGGAAGCCTGGCTGCCACTGAGTTCCTGAGCAGGTGTCCAAGCTGGAGGCCCTCTGGCTCTACAAGCTCGAGAGTCCTGCCTAGGACTTGCCTCTGGCCACAGAGTGGGTGCCAAGGGCCTGTGGGCTGGAGGGTGCTCGGAAGCCGCAGGGGAGGCTTTGGGCACCCAGTGCTCTGTGGGGGAAAACGCTGCAGGCCTGAGCCTCCAGGAACTCCTGCAGGGCCTGGGAGGGGGAAAGCTGTCCTTAGCAGAAGGCTCCCTGCCAAGGGCTGCAGGCCTTTGTGGCTGGCTCAGCTGCAGCTTCCTTGCAGGCTGCTGGTCCAGGGGCGTGTGTGCCCTGGTCCAGAGTGCTGTAGCAGGAGGTCCTAGCGAGGGGCGAGCAAGCCCCTTGTTCCCTTGGCAGAGACTGGGCTGTGCACACAGAGGCCTGCCAGCAGTGAAGACAGTGCGGGCAGCAAGGGGCTGTGGCAGGCAGCGCAGAGGTGGCAGGAGTCCTGCTAGAGAGTGGGCTCCTGACTGTTCTGTGCTCAGGCCCCAGTGGCCCCGTGCACACACAGCCTCTGGACCTGCAGCTTCCCAGCAGTGCAAGAGAGCCACAGGCAACACCCTGGAGCCTACTCGAATGAACTGTGCTCTGTCGAGGCCCTGCTGGCTGGCAGGGGCCTAGGCCAGCACAGGCCCTAGGGATGGCTTTGGCCTGCCGTCCACGCTCCTCACTCGGGCCGTTCTGCCTGTCAGACCCACACTCCCTGGAAGTGTGTTCCTGAGGCACTTGGACAGTTGGGGAAGCGGAGGCTCCCCCAGCATGGGAGGCCTGCCTAGCACACTGCTCTGGGTCCAAAGAGGAGGCCCTGCACCTCGGGCACCGGGGCTACGTTGACTGCACACAGGAGACACTTGGCACACACAGTGTTTCCCCATGGAAAGCGGGGTGCCGGGGAGCACCCGCCTGGGATGCATGGCACCTCTCCCATAGAAGCCCTCCATGCAGCAGGCTGTCATGGGTTTGGCTGCAAGCCTTTGTGGCTGGAGAGACAGCAGCTCCTCTGGAGGCTCTGGGTCAATGTGCACTCCCGTTCGAGGAAACGAGGCCTGGGGGTGAGGTCCTTGCCCAGAATGGCAAGCAGCCTGCTCCTTTCCATGAGACGCACGTGTGGTGAGAGAGGCTTGGCAGCAGAGAAGAAGCAAGAGGGGCATCCAGGGAGGGGGTGTGCATGCAGCTCGGAGGTCCCAGATCTCCTGCTTCCCAACCCGGGAAGGCCGGCTATGCCCATCAGGCCCCATTCCCCAGTGCACAGCCAGCTTCTGGATCTGCCCTTTCCCAGCCATGCAAACACACATAGGCTGTACCCTGCGCCCTGCCGAGGGGGAAGCTTCGCTCCCCGTGTGGGCCGAAAGGCACGACTGTGTGAGGGGAGAGACGGCCCCCGGAGGCCTTCAGGGAGCTGCCCCAGCAGAGCAGTGCTCAGGAGAAGGCACTCTTCTTTCTGCAGGCTGGAGGCACACTCGAGTCTCTGCCTGAGGCAGAGAGAGCTGAGCTCGGCGATCCCTGGCTGAAGGCAAAGCAGAGAGCTTTTCGGTGGAGCGGGGGCTCCACCTGCTAGCCGACAGGCATGGAAGGGGAAGCCTGGCTGCCACTGAGTTCCTGAGCAGGTGTCCAAGCTGGAGGCCCTCTGGCTCTACAAGCTCGAGAGTCCTGCCTAGGACTTGCCTCTGGCCACAGAGTGGGTGCCAAGGGCCTGTGGGCTGGAGGGTGCTCGGAAGCCGCAGGGGAGGCTTTGGGCACCCAGTGCTCTGTGGGGGAAAACGCTGCAGGCCTGAGCCTCCAGGAACTCCTGCAGGGCCTGGGAGGGGGAAAGCTGTCCTTAGCAGAAGGCTCCCTGCCAAGGGCTGCAGGCCTTTGTGGCTGGCTCAGCTGCAGCTTCCTTGCAGGCTGCTGGTCCAGGGGCGTGTGTGCCCTGGTCCAGAGTGCTGTAGCAGGAGGTCCTAGCGAGGGGCGAGCAAGCCCCTTGTTCCCTTGGCAGAGACTGGGCTGTGCACACAGAGGCCTGCCAGCAGTGAAGACAGTGCGGGCAGCAAGGGGCTGTGGCAGGCAGCGCAGAGGTGGCAGGAGTCCTGCTAGAGAGTGGGCTCCTGACTGTTCTGTGCTCAGGCCCCAGTGGCCCCGTGCACACACAGCCTCTGGACCTGCAGCTTCCCAGCAGTGCAAGAGAGCCACAGGCAACACCCTGGAGCCTACTCGAATGAACTGTGCTCTGTCGAGGCCCTGCTGGCTGGCAGGGGCCTAGGCCAGCACAGGCCCTAGGGATGGCTTTGGCCTGCCGTCCACGCTCCTCACTCGGGCCGTTCTGCCTGTCAGACCCACACTCCCTGGAAGTGTGTTCCTGAGGCACTTGGACAGTTGGGGAAGCGGAGGCTCCCCCAGCATGGGAGGCCTGCCTAGCACACTGCTCTGGGTCCAAAGAGGAGGCCCTGCACCTCGGGCACCGGGGCTACGTTGACTGCACACAGGAGACACTTGGCACACACAGTGTTTCCCCATGGAAAGCGGGGTGCCGGGGAGCACCCGCCTGGGATGCATGGCACCTCTCCCATAGAAGCCCTCCATGCAGCAGGCTGTCATGGGTTTGGCTGCAAGCCTTTGTGGCTGGAGAGACAGCAGCTCCTCTGGAGGCTCTGGGTCAATGTGCACTCCCGTTCGAGGAAACGAGGCCTGGGGGTGAGGTCCTTGCCCAGAATGGCAAGCAGCCTGCTCCTTTCCATGAGACGCACGTGTGGTGAGAGAGGCTTGGCAGCAGAGAAGAAGCAAGAGGGGCATCCAGGGAGGGGGTGTGCATGCAGCTCGGAGGCCCCAGATCTCCTGCTTCCCAACCCAGGAAGGCCGGCTATGCCCATCAGGCCCCATTCCCCAGTGCACAGCCAGCTTCTGGATCTGCCCTTTCCCAGCCATGCAAACACACATAGGCTGTACCCTGCGCCCTGCCGAGGGGGAAGCTTCGCTCCCCGTGTGGGCCGAAAGGCACGACTGTGTGAGGGGAGAGACGGCCCCCGGAGGCCTTCAGGGAGCTGCCCCAGCAGAGCAGTGCTCAGGAGAAGGCACTCTTCTTTCTGCAGGCTGGAGGCACACTCGAGTCTCTGCCTGAGGCAGAGAGAGCTGAGCTCGGCGATCCCTGGCTGAAGGCAAAGCAGAGAGCTTTTCGGTGGAGCGGGGGCTCCACCTGCTAGCCGACAGGCATGGAAGGGGAAGCCTGGCTGCCACTGAGTTCCTGAGCAGGTGTCCAAGCTGGAGGCCCTCTGGCTCTACAAGCTCGAGAGTCCTGCCTAGGACTTGCCTCTGGCCACAGAGTGGGTGCCAAGGGCCTGTGGGCTGGAGGGTGCTCGGAAGCCGCAGGGGAGGCTTTGGGCACCCAGTGCTCTGTGGGGGAAAACGCTGCAGGCCTGAGCCTCCAGGAACTCCTGCAGGGCCTGGGAGGGGGAAAGCTGTCCTTAGCAGAAGGCTCCCTGCCAAGGGCTGCAGGCCTTTGTGGCTGGCTCAGCTGCAGCTTCCTTGCAGGCTGCTGGTCCAGGGGCGTGTGTGCCCTGGTCCAGAGTGCTGTAGCAGGAGGTCCTAGCGAGGGGCGAGCAAGCCCCTTGTTCCCTTGGCAGAGACTGGGCTGTGCACACAGAGGCCTGCCAGCAGTGAAGACAGTGCGGGCAGCAAGGGGCTGTGGCAGGCAGCGCAGAGGTGGCAGGAGTCCTGCTAGAGAGTGGGCTCCTGACTGTTCTGTGCTCAGGCCCCAGTGGCCCCGTGCACACACAGCCTCTGGACCTGCAGCTTCCCAGCAGTGCAAGAGAGCCACAGGCAACACCCTGGAGCCTACTCGAATGAACTGTGCTCTGTCGAGGCCCTGCTGGCTGGCAGGGGCCTAGGCCAGCACAGGCCCTAGGGATGGCTTTGGCCTGCCGTCCACGCTCCTCACTCGGGCCGTTCTGCCTGTCAGACCCACACTCCCTGGAAGTGTGTTCCTGAGGCACTTGGACAGTTGGGGAAGCGGAGGCTCCCCCAGCATGGGAGGCCTGCCTAGCACACTGCTCTGGGTCCAAAGAGGAGGCCCTGCACCTCGGGCACCGGGGCTACGTTGACTGCACACAGGAGACACTTGGCACACACAGTGTTTCCCCATGGAAAGCGGGGTGCCGGGGAGCACCCGCCTGGGATGCATGGCACCTCTCCCATAGAAGCCCTCCATGCAGCAGGCTGTCATGGGTTCGGCTGCAGGCCTTTGTGGCTGGAGAGACAGCAGCTCCTCTGGAGGCTCTGGGTCAATGTGCACTCCCGTTCGAGGAAACGAGGCCTGGGGGGTGAGGTCCTTGCCCAGAATGGCAAGCAGCCTGCTCCTTTCCATGAGACGCACGTGTGGTGAGAGAGGCTTGGCAGCAGAGAAGAAGCAAGAGGGGCATCCAGGGAGGGGGTGTGCATGCAGCTCGGAGGCCCCAGATCTCCTGCTTCCCAACCCGGGAAGGCCGGCTATGCCCATCAGGCCCCATTCCCCAGTGCACAGCCAGCTTCTGGATCTGCCCTTTCCCAGCCATGCAAACACACATAGGCTGTACCCTGCGCCCTGCCGAGGGGGAAGCTTCGCTCCCCGGGTGGGCCGAATGGCACGACTGTGTGAGGGGAGAGACGGCCCCCGGAGGCCTTCAGGGAGCTGCCCCAGCAGAGCAGTGCTCAGGAGAAGGCACCCTTCTTTCTGCAGGCTGGAGGCACACTCGAGTCTCTGCCTGAGGCAGAGAGAGCTGAGCTCGGCGATCCCTGGCTGAAGGCAAAGCAGAGAGCTTTTCGGTGGAGCGGGGGCTCCACCTGCTAGCCGACAGGCATGGAAGGGGAAGCCTGGCTGCCACTGAGTTCCTGAGCAGGTGTCCAAGCTGGAGGCCCTCTGGCTCTACAAGCTCGAGAGTCCTGCCTAGGACTTGCCTCTGGCCACAGAGTGGGTGCCAAGGGCCTGTGGGCTGGAGGGTGCTCGCAAGCCGCAGGGGAGGCTTTGGGCACCCAGTGCTCTGTGGGGGAAAACGCTGCAGGCCTGAGCCTCCAGGAACTCCTGCAGGGCCTGGGAGGGGGAAAGCTGTCCTTAGCAGAAGGCTCCCTGCCAAGGGCTGCAGGCCTTTGTGGCTGGCTCAGCTGCAGCTTCCTTGCAGGCTGCTGGTCCAGGGGCGTGTGTGCCCTGGTCCAGAGTGCTGTAGCAGGAGGTCCTAGCGAGGGGCGAGCAAGCCCCTTGTTCCCTTGGCAGAGACTGGGCTGTGCACACAGAGGCCTGCCAGCAGTGAAGACAGTGCGGGCAGCAAGGGGCTGTGGCAGGCAGCGCAGAGGTGGCAGGAGTCCTGCTAGAGAGTGGGCTCCTGACTGTTCTGTGCTCAGGCCCCAGTGGCCCCGTGCACACACAGCCTCTGGACCTGCAGCTTCCCAGCAGTGCAAGAGAGCAACAGGCAACACCCTGGGGCCTACTCGAATGAACTGTGCTCTGTCGAGGCCCTGCTGGCTGGCAGGGGCCTAGGCCAGCACAGGCCCTAGGGATGGCTTTGGCCTGCCGTCCACGCTCCTCACTCGGGCCGTTCTGCCTGTCAGACCCACACTCCCTGGAAGTGTGTTCCTGAGGCACTTGGACAGTTGGGGAAGCGGAGGCTCCCCCAGCATGGGAGGCCTGCCTAGCACACTGCTCTGGGTCCAAAGAGGAGGCCCTGCACCTCGGGCACCGGGGCTACGTTGACTGCACACAGGAGACACTTGGCACACACAGTGTTTCCCCATGGAAAGCGGGGTGCCGGGGAGCACCCGCCTGGGATGCATGGCACCTCTCCCATAGAAGCCCTCCATGCAGCAGGCTGTCATGGGTTTGGCTGCAAGCCTTTGTGGCTGGAGAGACAGCAGCTCCTCTGGAGGCTCTGGGTCAATGTGCACTCCCGTTCGAGGAAACGAGGCCTGGGGGTGAGGTCCTTGCCCAGAATGGCAAGCAGCCTGCTCCTTTCCATGAGACGCACGTGTGGTGAGAGAGGCTTGGCAGCAGAGAAGAAGCAAGAGGGGCATCCAGGGAGGGGGTGTGCATGCAGCTCGGAGGCCCCAGATCTCCTGCTTCCCAACCCGGGAAGGCCGGCTATGCCCATCAGGCCCCATTCCCCAGTGCACAGCCAGCTTCTGGATCTGCCCTTTCCCAGCCATGCAAACACACATAGGCTGTACCCTGCGCCCTGCCGAGGGGGAAGCTTCGCTCCCCGTGTGGGCCGAAAGGCACGACTGTGTGAGGGGAGAGACGGCCCCCGGAGGCCTTCAGGGAGCTGCCCCAGCAGAGCAGTGCTCAGGAGAAGGCACTCTTCTTTCTGCAGGCTGGAGGCACACTCGAGTCTCTGCCTGAGGCAGAGAGAGCTGAGCTCGGTGATCCCTGGCTGAAGGCAAAGCAGAGAGCTTTTCGGTGGAGCGGGGGCTCCACCTGCTAGCCGACAGGCATGGAAGGGGAAGCCTGGCTGCCACTGAGTTCCTGAGCAGGTGTCCAAGCTGGAGGCCCTCTGGCTCTACAAGCTCGAGAGTCCTGCCTAGGACTTGCCTCTGGCCACAGAGTGGGTGCCAAGGGCCTGTGGGCTGGAGGGTGCTCGGAAGCCGCAGGGGAGGCTTTGGGCACCCAGTGCTCTGTGGGGGAAAACGCTGCAGGCCTGAGCCTCCAGGAACTCCTGCAGGGCCTGGGAGGGGGAAAGCTGTCCTTAGCAGAAGGCTCCCTGCCAAGGGCTGCAGGCCTTTGTGGCTGGCTCAGCTGCAGCTTCCTTGCAGGCTGCTGGTCCAGGGGTGTGTGTGCCCTGGTCCAGAGTGCTGTAGCAGGAGGTCCTAGCGAGGGGCGAGCAAGCCCCTTGTTCCCTTGGCAGAGACTGGGCTGTGCACACAGAGGCCTGCCAGCAGTGAAGACAGTGCGGGCAGCAAGGGGCTGTGGCAGGCAGCGCAGAGGTGGCAGGAGTCCTGCTAGAGAGTGGGCTCCTGACTGTTCTGTGCTCAGGCCCCAGTGGCCCCGTGCACACACAGCCTCTGGACCTGCAGCTTCCCAGCAGTGCAAGAGAGCCACAGGCAACACCCTGGAGCCTACTCGAATGAACTGTGCTCTGTCGAGGCCCTGCTGGCTGGCAGGGGCCTAGGCCAGCACAGGCCCTAGGGATGGCTTTGGCCTGCCGTCCACGCTCCTCACTCGGGCCGTTCTGCCTGTCAGACCCACACTCCCTGGAAGTGTGTTCCTGAGGCACTTGGACAGTTGGGGAAGCGGAGGCTCCCCCAGCATGGGAGGCCTGCCTAGCACACTGCTCTGGGTCCAAAGAGGAGGCCCTGCACCTCGGGCACCGGGGCTACGTTGACTGCACACAGGAGACACTTGGCACACACAGTGTTTCCCCATGGAAAGCGGGGTGCCGGGGAGCACCCGCCTGGGATGCATGGCACCTCTCCCATAGAAGCCCTCCATGCAGCAGGCTGTCATGGGTTTGGCTGCAAGCCTTTGTGGCTGGAGAGACAGCAGCTCCTCTGGAGGCTCTGGGTCAATGTGCACTCCCGTTCGAGGAAACGAGGCCTGGGGGTGAGGTCCTTGCCCAGAATGGCAAGCAGCCTGCTCCTTTCCATGAGACGCACGTGTGGTGAGAGAGGCTTGGCAGCAGAGAAGAAGCAAGAGGGGCATCCAGGGAGGGGGTGTGCATGCAGCTCGGAGGCCCCAGATCTCCTGCTTCCCAACCCGGGAAGGCCGGCTATGCCCATCAGGCCCCATTCCCCAGTGCACAGCCAGCTTCTGGATCTGCCCTTTCCCAGCCATGCAAACACACATAGGCTGTACCCTGCGCCCTGCCGAGGGGGAAGCTTCGCTCCCCGTGTGGGCCGAAAGGCACGACTGTGTGAGGGGAGAGACGGCCCCCGGAGGCCTTCAGGGAGCTGCCCCAGCAGAGCAGTGCTCAGGAGAAGGCACTCTTCTTTCTGCAGGCTGGAGGCACACTCGAGTCTCTGCCTGAGGCAGAGAGAGCTGAGCTCGGCGATTCCTGGCTGAAGGCAAAGCAGAGAGCTTTTCGGTGGAGCGGGGGCTCCACCTGCTAGCCGACAGGCATGGAAGGGGAAGCCTGGCTGCCACTGAGTTCCTGAGCAGGTGTCCAAGCTGGAGGCCCTCTGGCTCTACAAGCTCGAGAGTCCTGCCTAGGACTTGCCTCTGGCCACAGAGTGGGTGCCAAGGGCCTGTGGGCTGGAGGGTGCTCGCAAGCCACAGGGGAGGCTTTGGGCACCCAGTGCTCTGTGGGGGAAAACGCTGCAGGCCTGAGCCTCCAGGAACTCCTGCAGGGCCTGGGAGGGGGAAAGCTGTCCTTAGCAGAAGGCTCCCTGCCAAGGGCTGCAGGCCTTTGTGGCTGGCTCAGCTGCAGCTTCCTTGCAGGCTGCTGGTCCAGGGGCGTGTGTGCCCTGGTCCAGAGTGCTGTAGCAGGAGGTCCTAGCGAGGGGCGAGCAAGCCCCTTGTTCCCTTGGCAGAGACTGGGCTGTGCACACAGAGGCCTGCCAGCAGTGAAGACAGTGCGGGCAGCAAGGGGCTGTGGCAGGCAGCGCAGAGGTGGCAGGAGTCCTGCTAGAGAGTGGGCTCCTGACTGTTCTGTGCTCAGGCCCCAGTGGCCCCGTGCACACACAGCCTCTGGACCTGCAGCTTCCCAGCAGTGCAAGAGAGCCACAGGCAACACCCTGGAGCCTACTCGAATGAACTGTGCTCTGTCGAGGCCCTGCTGGCTGGCAGGGGCCTAGGCCAGCACAGGCCCTAGGGATGGCTTTGGCCTGCCGTCCACGCTCCTCACTCGGGCCGTTCTGCCTGTCAGACCCACACTCCCTGGAAGTGTGTTCCTGAGGCACTTGGACAGTTGGGGAAGCGGAGGCTCCCCCAGCATGGGAGGCCTGCCTAGCACACTGCTCTGGGTCCAAAGAGGAGGCCCTGCACCTCGGGCACCGGGGCTACGTTGACTGCACACAGGAGACACTTGGCACACACAGTGTTTCCCCATGGAAAGCGGGGTGCCGGGGAGCACCCGCCTGGGATGCATGGCACCTCTCCCATAGAAGCCCTCCATGCAGCAGGCTGTCATGGGTTTGGCTGCAAGCCTTTGTGGCTGGAGAGACAGCAGCTCCTCTGGAGGCTCTGGGTCAATGTGCACTCCCGTTCGAGGAAACGAGGCCTGGGGGTGAGGTCCTTGCCCAGAATGGCAAGCAGCCTGCTCCTTTCCATGAGACGCACGTGTGGTGAGAGAGGCTTGGCAGCAGAGAAGAAGCAAGAGGGGCATCCAGGGAGGGGGTGTGCATGCAGCTCGGAGGTCCCAGATCTCCTGCTTCCCAACCCGGGAAGGCCGGCTATGCCCATCAGGCCCCATTCCCCAGTGCACAGCCAGCTTCTGGATCTGCCCTTTCCCAGCCATGCAAACACACATAGGCTGTACCCTGCGCCCTGCCGAGGGGGAAGCTTCGCTCCCCGTGTGGGCCGAAAGGCACGACTGTGTGAGGGGAGAGACGGCCCCCGGAGGCCTTCAGGGAGCTGCCCCAGCAGAGCAGTGCTCAGGAGAAGGCACTCTTCTTTCTGCAGGCTGGAGGCACACTCGAGTCTCTGCCTGAGGCAGAGAGAGCTGAGCTCGGCGATCCCTGGCTGAAGGCAAAGCAGAGAGCTTTTCGGTGGAGCGGGGGCTCCACCTGCTAGCCGACAGGCATGGAAGGGGAAGCCTGGCTGCCACTGAGTTCCTGAGCAGGTGTCCAAGCTGGAGGCCCTCTGGCTCTACAAGCTCGAGAGTCCTGCCTAGGACTTGCCTCTGGCCACAGAGTGGGTGCCAAGGGCCTGTGGGCTGGAGGGTGCTCGGAAGCCACAGGGGAGGCTTTGGGCACCCAGTGCTCTGTGGGGGAAAACGCTGCAGGCCTGAGCCTCCAGGAACTCCTGCAGGGCCTGGGAGGGGGAAAGCTGTCCTTAGCAGAAGGCTCCCTGCCAAGGGCTGCAGGCCTTTGTGGCTGGCTCAGCTGCAGCTTCCTTGCAGGCTGCTGGTCCAGGGGCGTGTGTGCCCTGGTCCAGAGTGCTGTAGCAGGAGGTCCTAGCGAGGGGCGAGCAAGCCCCTTGTTCCCTTGGCAGAGACTGGGCTGTGCACACAGAGGCCTGCCAGCAGTGAAGACAGTGCGGGCAGCAAGGGGCTGTGGCAGGCAGCGCAGAGGTGGCAGGAGTCCTGCTAGAGAGTGGGCTCCTGACTGTTCTGTGCTCAGGCCCCAGTGGCCCCGTGCACACACAGCCTCTGGACCTGCAGCTTCCCAGCAGTGCAAGAGAGCCACAGGCAACACCCTGGAGCCTACTCGAATGAACTGTGCTCTGTCGAGGCCCTGCTGGCTGGCAGGGGCCTAGGCCAGCACAGGCCCTAGGGATGGCTTTGGCCTGCCGTCCATGCTCCTCACTCGGGCCGTTCTGCCTGTCAGACCCACACTCCCTGGAAGTGTGTTCCTGAGGCACTTGGACAGTTGGGGAAGCGGAGGCTCCCCCAGCATGGGAGGCCTGCCTAGCACACTGCTCTGGGTCCAAAGAGGAGGCCCTGCACCTCGGGCACCGGGGCTACGTTGACTGCACACAGGAGACACTTGGCACACACAGTGTTTCCCCATGGAAAGCGGGGTGCCGGGGAGCACCCGCCTGGGATGCATGGCACCTCTCCCATAGAAGCCCTCCATGCAGCAGGCTGTCATGGGTTCGGCTGCAGGCCTTTGTGGCTGGAGAGACAGCAGCTCCTCTGGAGGCTCTGGGTCAATGTGCACTCCCGTTCGAGGAAACGAGGCCTGGGGGGTGAGGTCCTTGCCCAGAATGGCAAGCAGCCTGCTCCTTTCCATGAGACGCACGTGTGGTGAGAGAGGCTTGGCAGCAGAGAAGAAGCAAGAGGGGCATCCAGGGAGGGGGTGTGCATGCAGCTCGGAGGCCCCAGATCTCCTGCTTCCCAACCCGGGAAGGCCGGCTATGCCCATCAGGCCCCATTCCCCAGTGCACAGCCAGCTTCTGGATCTGCCCTTTCCCAGCCATGCAAACACACATAGGCCGTACCCTGCGCCCTGCCGAGGGGGAAGCTTCGCTCCCCGGGTGGGCCGAATGGCACGACTGTGTGAGGGGAGAGACGGCCCCCGGAGGCCTTCAGGGAGCTGCCCCAGCAGAGCAGTGCTCAGGAGAAGGCACCCTTCTTTCTGCAGGCTGGAGGCACACTCGAGTCTCTGCCTGAGGCAGAGAGAGCTGAGCTCGGCGATCCCTGGCTGAAGGCAAAGCAGAGAGCTTTTCGGTGGAGCGGGGGCTCCACCTGCTAGCCGACAGGCATGGAAGGGGAAGCCTGGCTGCCACTGAGTTCCTGAGCAGGTGTCCAAGCTGGAGGCCCTCTGGCTCTACAAGCTCGAGAGTCCTGCCTAGGACTTGCCTCTGGCCACAGAGTGGGTGCCAAGGGCCTGTGGGCTGGAGGGTGCTCGGAAGCCACAGGGGAGGCTTTGGGCACCCAGTGCTCTGTGGGGGAAAACGCTGCAGGCCTGAGCCTCCAGGAACTCCTGCAGGGCCTGGGAGGGGGAAAGCTGTCCTTAGCAGAAGGCTCCCTGCCAAGGGCTGCAGGCCTTTGTGGCTGGCTCAGCTGCAGCTTCCTTGCAGGCTGCTGGTCCAGGGGCGTGTGTGCCCTGGTCCAGAGTGCTGTAGCAGGAGGTCCTAGCGAGGGGCGAGCAAGCCCCTTGTTCCCTTGGCAGAGACTGGGCTGTGCACACAGAGGCCTGCCAGCAGTGAAGACAGTGCGGGCAGCAAGGGGCTGTGGCAGGCAGCGCAGAGGTGGCAGGAGTCCTGCTAGAGAGTGGGCTCCTGACTGTTCTGTGCTCAGGCCCCAGTGGCCCCGTGCACACACAGCCTCTGGACCTGCAGCTTCCCAGCAGTGCAAGAGAGCCACAGGCAACACCCTGGAGCCTACTCGAATGAACTGTGCTCTGTCGAGGCCCTGCTGGCTGGCAGGGGCCTAGGCCAGCACAGGCCCTAGGGATGGCTTTGGCCTGCCGTCCACGCTCCTCACTCGGGCCGTTCTGCCTGTCAGACCCACACTCCCTGGAAGTGTGTTCCTGAGGCACTTGGACAGTTGGGGAAGCGGAGGCTCCCCCAGCATGGGAGGCCTGCCTAGCACACTGCTCTGGGTCCAAAGAGGAGGCCCTGCACCTCGGGCACCGGGGCTACGTTTACTGCACACAGGAGACACTTGGCACACACAGTGTTTCCCCATGGAAAGCGGGGTGCCGGGGAGCACCCGCCTGGGATGCATGGCACCTCTCCCATAGAAGCCCTCCATGCAGCAGGCTGTCATGGGTTTGGCTGCAAGCCTTTGTGGCTGGAGAGACAGCAGCTCCTCTGGAGGCTCTGGGTCAATGTGCACTCCCGTTCGAGGAAACGAGGCCTGGGGGTGAGGTCCTTGCCCAGAATGGCAAGCAGCCTGCTCCTTTCCATGAGACGCACGTGTGGTGAGAGAGGCTTGGCAGCAGAGAAGAAGCAAGAGGGGCATCCAGGGAGGGGGTGTGCATGCAGCTCGGAGGCCCCAGATCTCCTGCTTCCCAACCCGGGAAGGCCGGCTATGCCCATCAGGCCCCATTCCCCAGTGCACAGCCAGCTTCTGGATCTGCCCTTTCCCAGCCATGCAAACACACATAGGCTGTACCCTGCGCCCTGCCGAGGGGGAAGCTTCGCTCCCCGTGTGGGCCGAAAGGCACGACTGTGTGAGGGGAGAGACGGCCCCCGGAGGCCTTCAGGGAGCTGCCCCAGCAGAGCAGTGCTCAGGAGAAGGCACTCTTCTTTCTGCAGGCTGGAGGCACACTCGAGTCTCTGCCTGAGGCAGAGAGAGCTGAGCTCGGCGATCCCTGGCTGAAGGCAAAGCAGAGAGCTTTTCGGTGGAGCGGGGGCTCCACCTGCTAGCCGACAGGCATGGAAGGGGAAGCCTGGCTGCCACTGAGTTCCTGAGCAGGTGTCCAAGCTGGAGGCCCTCTGGCTCTACAAGCTCGAGAGTCCTGCCTAGGACTTGCCTCTGGCCACAGAGTGGGTGCCAAGGGCCTGTGGGCTGGAGGGTGCGCGGAAGCCGCAGGGGAGGCTTTGGGCACCCAGTGCTCTGTGGGGGAAAACGCTGCAGGCCTGAGCCTCCAGGAACTCCTGCAGGGCCTGGGAGGGGGAAAGCTGTCCTTAGCAGAAGGCTCCCTGCCAAGGGCTGCAGGCCTTTGTGGCTGGCTCAGCTGCAGCTTCCTTGCAGGCTGCTGGTCCAGGGGCGTGTGTGCCCTGGTCCAGAGTGCTGTAGCAGGAGGTCCTAGCGAGGGGCGAGCAAGCCCCTTGTTCCCTTGGCAGAGACTGGGCTGTGCACACAGAGGCCTGCCAGCAGTGAAGACAGTGCGGGCAGCAAGGGGCTGTGGCAGGCAGCGCAGAGGTGGCAGGAGTCCTGCTAGAGAGTGGGCTCCTGACTGTTCTGTGCTCAGGCCCCAGTGGCCCCGTGCACACACAGCCTCTGGACCTGCAGCTTCCCAGCAGTGCAAGAGAGCCACAGGCAACACCCTGGGGCCTACTCGAATGAACTGTGCTCTGTCGAGGCCCTGCTGGCTGGCAGGGGCCTAGGCCAGCACAGGCCCTAGGGATGGCTTTGGCCTGCCGTCCACGCTCCTCACTCGGGCCGTTCTGCCTGTCAGACCCACACTCCCTGGAAGTGTGTTCCTGAGGCACTTGGACAGTTGGGGAAGCGGAGGCTCCCCCAGCATGGGAGGCCTGCCTAGCACACTGCTCTGGGTCCAAAGAGGAGGCCCTGCACCTCGGGCACCGGGGCTACGTTGACTGCACACAGGAGACACTTGGCACACACAGTGTTTCCCCATGGAAAGCGGGGTGCCGGGGAGCACCCGCCTGGGATGCATGGCACCTCTCCCATAGAAGCCCTCCATGCAGCAGGCTGTCATGGGTTTGGCTGCAAGCCTTTGTGGCTGGAGAGACAGCAGCTCCTCTGGAGGCTCTGGGTCAATGTGCACTCCCGTTCGAGGAAACGAGGCCTGGGGGTGAGGTCCTTGCCCAGAATGGCAAGCAGCCTGCTCCTTTCCATGAGACGCACGTGTGGTGAGAGAGGCTTGGCAGCAGAGAAGAAGCAAGAGGGGCATCCAGGGAGGGGGTGTGCATGCAGCTCGGAGGCCCCAGATCTCCTGCTTCCCAACCCGGGAAGGCCGGCTATGCCCATCAGGCCCCATTCCCCAGTGCACAGCCAGCTTCTGGATCTGCCCTTTCCCAGCCATGCAAACACACATAGGCTGTACCCTGCGCCCTGCCGAGGGGGAAGCTTCGCTCCCCGTGTGGGCCGAAAGGCACGACTGTGTGAGGGGAGAGACGGCCCCCGGAGGCCTTCAGGGAGCTGCCCCAGCAGAGCAGTGCTCAGGAGAAGGCACTCTTCTTTCTGCAGGCTGGAGGCACACTCGAGTCTCTGCCTGAGGCAGAGAGAGCTGAGCTCGGCGATCCCTGGCTGAAGGCAAAGCAGAGAGCTTTTCGGTGGAGCGGGGGCTCCACCTGCTAGCCGACAGGCATGGAAGGGGAAGCCTGGCTGCCACTGAGTTCCTGAGCAGGTGTCCAAGCTGGAGGCCCTCTGGCTCTACAAGCTCGAGAGTCCTGCCTAGGACTTGCCTCTGGCCACAGAGTGGGTGCCAAGGGCCTGTGGGCTGGAGGGTGCGCGGAAGCCGCAGGGGAGGCTTTGGGCACCCAGTGCTCTGTGGGGGAAAACGCTGCAGGCCTGAGCCTCCAGGAACTCCTGCAGGGCCTGGGAGGGGGAAAGCTGTCCTTAGCAGAAGGCTCCCTGCCAAGGGCTGCAGGCCTTTGTGGCTGGCTCAGCTGCAGCTTCCTTGCAGGCTGCTGGTCCAGGGGCGTGTGTGCCCTGGTCCAGAGTGCTGTAGCAGGAGGTCCTAGCGAGGGGCGAGCAAGCCCCTTGTTCCCTTGGCAGAGACTGGGCTGTGCACACAGAGGCCTGCCAGCAGTGAAGACAGTGCGGGCAGCAAGGGGCTGTGGCAGGCAGCGCAGAGGTGGCAGGAGTCCTGCTAGAGAGTGGGCTCCTGACTGTTCTGTGCTCAGGCCCCAGTGGCCCCGTGCACACACAGCCTCTGGACCTGCAGCTTCCCAGCAGTGCAAGAGAGCCACAGGCAACACCCTGGAGCCTACTCGAATGAACTGTGCTCTGTCGAGGCCCTGCTGGCTGGCAGGGGCCTAGGCCAGCACAGGCCCTAGGGATGGCTTTGGCCTGCCGTCCACGCTCCTCACTCGGGCCGTTCTGCCTGTCAGACCCACACTCCCTGGAAGTGTGTTCCTGAGGCACTTGGACAGTTGGGGAAGCGGAGGCTCCCCCAGCATGGGAGGCCTGCCTAGCACACTGCTCTGGGTCCAAAGAGGAGGCCCTGCACCTCGGGCACCGGGGCTACGTTGACTGCACACAGGAGACACTTGGCACACACAGTGTTTCCCCATGGAAAGCGGGGTGCCGGGGAGCACCCGCCTGGGATGCATGGCACCTCTCCCATAGAAGCCCTCCATGCAGCAGGCTGTCATGGGTTTGGCTGCAAGCCTTTGTGGCTGGAGAGACAGCAGCTCCTCTGGAGGCTCTGGGTCAATGTGCACTCCCGTTCGAGGAAACGAGGCCTGGGGGTGAGGTCCTTGCCCAGAATGGCAAGCAGCCTGCTCCTTTCCATGAGACGCACGTGTGGTGAGAGAGGCTTGGCAGCAGAGAAGAAGCAAGAGGGGCATCCAGGGAGGGGGTGTGCATGCAGCTCGGAGGCCCCAGATCTCCTGCTTCCCAACCCGGGAAGGCCGGCTATGCCCATCAGGCCCCATTCCCCAGTGCACAGCCAGCTTCTGGATCTGCCCTTTCCCAGCCATGCAAACACACATAGGCTGTACCCTGCGCCCTGCCGAGGGGGAAGCTTCGCTCCCCGTGTGGGCCGAAAGGCACGACTGTGTGAGGGGAGAGACGGCCCCCGGAGGCCTTCAGGGAGCTGCCCCAGCAGAGCAGTGCTCAGGAGAAGGCACTCTTCTTTCTGCAGGCTGGAGGCACACTCGAGTCTCTGCCTGAGGCAGAGAGAGCTGAGCTCGGCGATTCCTGGCTGAAGGCAAAGCAGAGAGCTTTTCGGTGGAGCGGGGGCTCCACCTGCTAGCCGACAGGCATGGAAGGGGAAGCCTGGCTGCCACTGAGTTCCTGAGCAGGTGTCCAAGCTGGAGGCCCTCTGGCTCTACAAGCTCGAGAGTCCTGCCTAGGACTTGCCTCTGGCCACAGAGTGGGTGCCAAGGGCCTGTGGGCTGGAGGGTGCTCGCAAGCCACAGGGGAGGCTTTGGGCACCCAGTGCTCTGTGGGGGAAAACGCTGCAGGCCTGAGCCTCCAGGAACTCCTGCAGGGCCTGGGAGGGGGAAAGCTGTCCTTAGCAGAAGGCTCCCTGCCAAGGGCTGCAGGCCTTTGTGGCTGGCTCAGCTGCAGCTTCCTTGCAGGCTGCTGGTCCAGGGGCGTGTGTGCCCTGGTCCAGAGTGCTGTAGCAGGAGGTCCTAGCGAGGGGCGAGCAAGCCCCTTGTTCCCTTGGCAGAGACTGGGCTGTGCACACAGAGGCCTGCCAGCAGTGAAGACAGTGCGGGCAGCAAGGGGCTGTGGCAGGCAGCGCAGAGGTGGCAGGAGTCCTGCTAGAGAGTGGGCTCCTGACTGTTCTGTGCTCAGGCCCCAGTGGCCCCGTGCACACACAGCCTCTGGACCTGCAGCTTCCCAGCAGTGCAAGAGAGCCACAGGCAACACCCTGGAGCCTACTCGAATGAACTGTGCTCTGTCGAGGCCCTGCTGGCTGGCAGGGGCCTAGGCCAGCACAGGCCCTAGGGATGGCTTTGGCCTGCCGTCCACGCTCCTCACTCGGGCCGTTCTGCCTGTCAGACCCACACTCCCTGGAAGTGTGTTCCTGAGGCACTTGGACAGTTGGGGAAGCGGAGGCTCCCCCAGCATGGGAGGCCTGCCTAGCACACTGCTCTGGGTCCAAAGAGGAGGCCCTGCACCTCGGGCACCGGGGCTACGTTGACTGCACACAGGAGACACTTGGCACACACAGTGTTTCCCCATGGAAAGCGGGGTGCCGGGGAGCACCCGCCTGGGATGCATGGCACCTCTCCCATAGAAGCCCTCCATGCAGCAGGCTGTCATGGGTTTGGCTGCAAGCCTTTGTGGCTGGAGAGACAGCAGCTCCTCTGGAGGCTCTGGGTCAATGTGCACTCCCGTTCGAGGAAACGAGGCCTGGGGGTGAGGTCCTTGCCCAGAATGGCAAGCAGCCTGCTCCTTTCCATGAGACGCACGTGTGGTGAGAGAGGCTTGGCAGCAGAGAAGAAGCAAGAGGGGCATCCAGGGAGGGGGTGTGCATGCAGCTCGGAGGTCCCAGATCTCCTGCTTCCCAACCCGGGAAGGCCGGCTATGCCCATCAGGCCCCATTCCCCAGTGCACAGCCAGCTTCTGGATCTGCCCTTTCCCAGCCATGCAAACACACATAGGCTGTACCCTGCGCCCTGCCGAGGGGGAAGCTTCGCTCCCCGTGTGGGCCGAAAGGCACGACTGTGTGAGGGGAGAGACGGCCCCCGGAGGCCTTCAGGGAGCTGCCCCAGCAGAGCAGTGCTCAGGAGAAGGCACTCTTCTTTCTGCAGGCTGGAGGCACACTCGAGTCTCTGCCTGAGGCAGAGAGAGCTGAGCTCGGCGATCCCTGGCTGAAGGCAAAGCAGAGAGCTTTTCGGTGGAGCGGGGGCTCCACCTGCTAGCCGACAGGCATGGAAGGGGAAGCCTGGCTGCCACTGAGTTCCTGAGCAGGTGTCCAAGCTGGAGGCCCTCTGGCTCTACAAGCTCGAGAGTCCTGCCTAGGACTTGCCTCTGGCCACAGAGTGGGTGCCAAGGGCCTGTGGGCTGGAGGGTGCTCGGAAGCCACAGGGGAGGCTTTGGGCACCCAGTGCTCTGTGGGGGAAAACGCTGCAGGCCTGAGCCTCCAGGAACTCCTGCAGGGCCTGGGAGGGGGAAAGCTGTCCTTAGCAGAAGGCTCCCTGCCAAGGGCTGCAGGCCTTTGTGGCTGGCTCAGCTGCAGCTTCCTTGCAGGCTGCTGGTCCAGGGGCGTGTGTGCCCTGGTCCAGAGTGCTGTAGCAGGAGGTCCTAGCGAGGGGCGAGCAAGCCCCTTGTTCCCTTGGCAGAGACTGGGCTGTGCACACAGAGGCCTGCCAGCAGTGAAGACAGTGCGGGCAGCAAGGGGCTGTGGCAGGCAGCGCAGAGGTGGCAGGAGTCCTGCTAGAGAGTGGGCTCCTGACTGTTCTGTGCTCAGGCCCCAGTGGCCCCGTGCACACACAGCCTCTGGACCTGCAGCTTCCCAGCAGTGCAAGAGAGCCACAGGCAACACCCTGGAGCCTACTCGAATGAACTGTGCTCTGTCGAGGCCCTGCTGGCTGGCAGGGGCCTAGGCCAGCACAGGCCCTAGGGATGGCTTTGGCCTGCCGTCCATGCTCCTCACTCGGGCCGTTCTGCCTGTCAGACCCACACTCCCTGGAAGTGTGTTCCTGAGGCACTTGGACAGTTGGGGAAGCGGAGGCTCCCCCAGCATGGGAGGCCTGCCTAGCACACTGCTCTGGGTCCAAAGAGGAGGCCCTGCACCTCGGGCACCGGGGCTACGTTGACTGCACACAGGAGACACTTGGCACACACAGTGTTTCCCCATGGAAAGCGGGGTGCCGGGGAGCACCCGCCTGGGATGCATGGCACCTCTCCCATAGAAGCCCTCCATGCAGCAGGCTGTCATGGGTTCGGCTGCAGGCCTTTGTGGCTGGAGAGACAGCAGCTCCTCTGGAGGCTCTGGGTCAATGTGCACTCCCGTTCGAGGAAACGAGGCCTGGGGGGTGAGGTCCTTGCCCAGAATGGCAAGCAGCCTGCTCCTTTCCATGAGACGCACGTGTGGTGAGAGAGGCTTGGCAGCAGAGAAGAAGCAAGAGGGGCATCCAGGGAGGGGGTGTGCATGCAGCTCGGAGGCCCCAGATCTCCTGCTTCCCAACCCGGGAAGGCCGGCTATGCCCATCAGGCCCCATTCCCCAGTGCACAGCCAGCTTCTGGATCTGCCCTTTCCCAGCCATGCAAACACACATAGGCCGTACCCTGCGCCCTGCCGAGGGGGAAGCTTCGCTCCCCGGGTGGGCCGAATGGCACGACTGTGTGAGGGGAGAGACGGCCCCCGGAGGCCTTCAGGGAGCTGCCCCAGCAGAGCAGTGCTCAGGAGAAGGCACCCTTCTTTCTGCAGGCTGGAGGCACACTCGAGTCTCTGCCTGAGGCAGAGAGAGCTGAGCTCGGCGATCCCTGGCTGAAGGCAAAGCAGAGAGCTTTTCGGTGGAGCGGGGGCTCCACCTGCTAGCCGACAGGCATGGAAGGGGAAGCCTGGCTGCCACTGAGTTCCTGAGCAGGTGTCCAAGCTGGAGGCCCTCTGGCTCTACAAGCTCGAGAGTCCTGCCTAGGACTTGCCTCTGGCCACAGAGTGGGTGCCAAGGGCCTGTGGGCTGGAGGGTGCTCGGAAGCCACAGGGGAGGCTTTGGGCACCCAGTGCTCTGTGGGGGAAAACGCTGCAGGCCTGAGCCTCCAGGAACTCCTGCAGGGCCTGGGAGGGGGAAAGCTGTCCTTAGCAGAAGGCTCCCTGCCAAGGGCTGCAGGCCTTTGTGGCTGGCTCAGCTGCAGCTTCCTTGCAGGCTGCTGGTCCAGGGGCGTGTGTGCCCTGGTCCAGAGTGCTGTAGCAGGAGGTCCTAGCGAGGGGCGAGCAAGCCCCTTGTTCCCTTGGCAGAGACTGGGCTGTGCACACAGAGGCCTGCCAGCAGTGAAGACAGTGCGGGCAGCAAGGGGCTGTGGCAGGCAGCGCAGAGGTGGCAGGAGTCCTGCTAGAGAGTGGGCTCCTGACTGTTCTGTGCTCAGGCCCCAGTGGCCCCGTGCACACACAGCCTCTGGACCTGCAGCTTCCCAGCAGTGCAAGAGAGCCACAGGCAACACCCTGGAGCCTACTCGAATGAACTGTGCTCTGTCGAGGCCCTGCTGGCTGGCAGGGGCCTAGGCCAGCACAGGCCCTAGGGATGGCTTTGGCCTGCCGTCCACGCTCCTCACTCGGGCCGTTCTGCCTGTCAGACCCACACTCCCTGGAAGTGTGTTCCTGAGGCACTTGGACAGTTGGGGAAGCGGAGGCTCCCCCAGCATGGGAGGCCTGCCTAGCACACTGCTCTGGGTCCAAAGAGGAGGCCCTGCACCTCGGGCACCGGGGCTACGTTTACTGCACACAGGAGACACTTGGCACACACAGTGTTTCCCCATGGAAAGCGGGGTGCCGGGGAGCACCCGCCTGGGATGCATGGCACCTCTCCCATAGAAGCCCTCCATGCAGCAGGCTGTCATGGGTTCGGCTGCAGGCCTTTGTGGCTGGAGAGACAGCAGCTCCTCTGGAGGCTCTGGGTCAATGTGCACTCCCGTTCGAGGAAACGAGGCCTGGGGGTGAGGTCCTTGCCCAGAATGGCAAGCAGCCTGCTCCTTTCCATGAGACGCACGTGTGGTGAGAGAGGCTTGGCAGCAGAGAAGAAGCAAGAGGGGCATCCAGGGAGGGGGTGTGCATGCAGCTCGGAGGCCCCAGATCTCCTGCTTCCCAACCCGGGAAGGCCGGCTATGCCCATCAGGCCCCATTCCCCAGTGCACAGCCAGCTTCTGGATCTGCCCTTTCCCAGCCATGCAAACACACATAGGCTGTACCCTGCGCCCTGCCGAGGGGGAAGCTTCGCTCCCCGTGTGGGCCGAAAGGCACGACTGTGTGAGGGGAGAGACGGCCCCCGGAGGCCTTCAGGGAGCTGCCCCAGCAGAGCAGTGCTCAGGAGAAGGCACTCTTCTTTCTGCAGGCTGGAGGCACACTCGAGTCTCTGCCTGAGGCAGAGAGAGCTGAGCTCGGCGATCCCTGGCTGAAGGCAAAGCAGAGAGCTTTTCGGTGGAGCGGGGGGCTCCACCTGCTAGCCGACAGGCATGGAAGGGGAAGCCTGGCTGCCACTGAGTTCCTGAGCAGGTGTCCAAGCTGGAGGCCCTCTGGCTCTACAAGCTCGAGAGTCCTGCCTAGGACTTGCCTCTGGCCACAGAGTGGGTGCCAAGGGCCTGTGGGCTGGAGGGTGCGCGGAAGCCGCAGGGGAGGCTTTGGGCACCCAGTGCTCTGTGGGGGAAAACGCTGCAGGCCTGAGCCTCCAGGAACTCCTGCAGGGCCTGGGAGGGGGAAAGCTGTCCTTAGCAGAAGGCTCCCTGCCAAGGGCTGCAGGCCTTTGTGGCTGGCTCAGCTGCAGCTTCCTTGCAGGCTGCTGGTCCAGGGGCGTGTGTGCCCTGGTCCAGAGTGCTGTAGCAGGAGGTCCTAGCGAGGGGCGAGCAAGCCCCTTGTTCCCTTGGCAGAGACTGGGCTGTGCACACAGAGGCCTGCCAGCAGTGAAGACAGTGCGGGCAGCAAGGGGCTGTGGCAGGCAGCGCAGAGGTGGCAGGAGTCCTGCTAGAGAGTGGGCTCCTGACTGTTCTGTGCTCAGGCCCCAGTGGCCCCGTGCACACACAGCCTCTGGACCTGCAGCTTCCCAGCAGTGCAAGAGAGCCACAGGCAACACCCTGGGGCCTACTCGAATGAACTGTGCTCTGTCGAGGCCCTGCTGGCTGGCAGGGGCCTAGGCCAGCACAGGCCCTAGGGATGGCTTTGGCCTGCCGTCCACGCTCCTCACTCGGGCCGTTCTGCCTGTCAGACCCACACTCCCTGGAAGTGTGTTCCTGAGGCACTTGGACAGTTGGGGAAGCGGAGGCTCCCCCAGCATGGGAGGCCTGCCTAGCACACTGCTCTGGGTCCAAAGAGGAGGCCCTGCACCTCGGGCACCGGGGCTACGTTGACTGCACACAGGAGACACTTGGCACACACAGTGTTTCCCCATGGAAAGCGGGGTGCCGGGGAGCACCCGCCTGGGATGCATGGCACCTCTCCCATAGAAGCCCTCCATGCAGCAGGCTGTCATGGGTTTGGCTGCAAGCCTTTGTGGCTGGAGAGACAGCAGCTCCTCTGGAGGCTCTGGGTCAATGTGCACTCCCGTTCGAGGAAACGAGGCCTGGGGGTGAGGTCCTTGCCCAGAATGGCAAGCAGCCTGCTCCTTTCCATGAGACGCACGTGTGGTGAGAGAGGCTTGGCAGCAGAGAAGAAGCAAGAGGGGCATCCAGGGAGGGGGTGTGCATGCAGCTCGGAGGCCCCAGATCTCCTGCTTCCCAACCCGGGAAGGCCGGCTATGCCCATCAGGCCCCATTCCCCAGTGCACAGCCAGCTTCTGGATCTGCCCTTTCCCAGCCATGCAAACACACATAGGCTGTACCCTGCGCCCTGCCGAGGGGGAAGCTTCGCTCCCCGTGTGGGCCGAAAGGCACGACTGTGTGAGGGGAGAGACGGCCCCCGGAGGCCTTCAGGGAGCTGCCCCAGCAGAGCAGTGCTCAGGAGAAGGCACTCTTCTTTCTGCAGGCTGGAGGCACACTCGAGTCTCTGCCTGAGGCAGAGAGAGCTGAGCTCGGCGATCCCTGGCTGAAGGCAAAGCAGAGAGCTTTTCGGTGGAGCGGGGGCTCCACCTGCTAGCCGACAGGCATGGAAGGGGAAGCCTGGCTGCCACTGAGTTCCTGAGCAGGTGTCCAAGCTGGAGGCCCTCTGGCTCTACAAGCTCGAGAGTCCTGCCTAGGACTTGCCTCTGGCCACAGAGTGGGTGCCAAGGGCCTGTGGGCTGGAGGGTGCTCGGAAGCCACAGGGGAGGCTTTGGGCACCCAGTGCTCTGTGGGGGAAAACGCTGCAGGCCTGAGCCTCCAGGAACTCCTGCAGGGCCTGGGAGGGGGAAAGCTGTCCTTAGCAGAAGGCTCCCTGCCAAGGGCTGCAGGCCTTTGTGGCTGGCTCAGCTGCAGCTTCCTTGCAGGCTGCTGGTCCAGGGGCGTGTGTGCCCTGGTCCAGAGTGCTGTAGCAGGAGGTCCTAGCGAGGGGCGAGCAAGCCCCTTGTTCCCTTGGCAGAGACTGGGCTGTGCACACAGAGGCCTGCCAGCAGTGAAGACAGTGCGGGCAGCAAGGGGCTGTGGCAGGCAGCGCAGAGGTGGCAGGAGTCCTGCTAGAGAGTGGGCTCCTGACTGTTCTGTGCTCAGGCCCCAGTGGCCCCGTGCACACACAGCCTCTGGACCTGCAGCTTCCCAGCAGTGCAAGAGAGCAACAGGCAACACCCTGGGGCCTACTCGAATGAACTGTGCTCTGTCGAGGCCCTGCTGGCTGGCAGGGGCCTAGGCCAGCACAGGCCCTAGGGATGGCTTTGGCCTGCCGTCCACGCTCCTCACTCGGGCCGTTCTGCCTGTCAGACCCACACTCCCTGGAAGTGTGTTCCTGAGGCACTTGGACAGTTGGGGAAGCGGAGGCTCCCCCAGCATGGGAGGCCTGCCTAGCACACTGCTCTGGGTCCAAAGAGGAGGCCCTGCACCTCGGGCACCGGGGCTACGTTGACTGCACACAGGAGACACTTGGCACACACAGTGTTTCCCCATGGAAAGCGGGGTGCCGGGGAGCACCCGCCTGGGATGCATGGCACCTCTCCCATAGAAGCCCTCCATGCAGCAGGCTGTCATGGGTTCGGCTGCAAGCCTTTGTGGCTGGAGAGACAGCAGCTCCTCTGGAGGCTCTGGGTCAATGTGCACTCCCGTTCGAGGAAACGAGGCCTGGGGGGTGAGGTCCTTGCCCAGAATGGCAAGCAGCCTGCTCCTTTCCATGAGACGCACGTGTGGTGAGAGAGGCTTGGCAGCAGAGAAGAAGCAAGAGGGGCATCCAGGGAGGGGGTGTGCATGCAGCTCGGAGGCCCCAGATCTCCTGCTTCCCAACCCGGGAAGGCCGGCTATGCCCATCAGGCCCCATTCCCCAGTGCACAGCCAGCTTCTGGATCTGCCCTTTCCCAGCCATGCAAACACACATAGGCCGTACCCTGCGCCCTGCCGAGGGGGAAGCTTCGCTCCCCGGGTGGGCCGAATGGCACGACTGTGTGAGGGGAGAGACGGCCCCCGGAGGCCTTCAGGGAGCTGCCCCAGCAGAGCAGTGCTCAGGAGAAGGCACCCTTCTTTCTGCAGGCTGGAGGCACACTCGAGTCTCTGCCTGAGGCAGAGAGAGCTGAGCTCGGCGATCCCTGGCTGAAGGCAAAGCAGAGAGCTTTTCGGTGGAGCGGGGGCTCCACCTGCTAGCCGACAGGCATGGAAGGGGAAGCCTGGCTGCCACTGAGTTCCTGAGCAGGTGTCCAAGCTGGAGGCCCTCTGGCTCTACAAGCTCGAGAGTCCTGCCTAGGACTTGCCTCTGGCCACAGAGTGGGTGCCAAGGGCCTGTGGGCTGGAGGGTGCTCGGAAGCCACAGGGGAGGCTTTGGGCACCCAGTGCTCTGTGGGGGGAAAACGCTGCAGGCCTGAGCCTCCAGGAACTCCTGCAGGGCCTGGGAGGGGGAAAGCTGTCCTTAGCAGAAGGCTCCCTGCCAAGGGCTGCAGGCCTTTGTGGCTGGCTCAGCTGCAGCTTCCTTGCAGGCTGCTGGTCCAGGGGCGTGTGTGCCCTGGTCCAGAGTGCTGTAGCAGGAGGTCCTAGCGAGGGGCGAGCAAGCCCCTTGTTCCCTTGGCAGAGACTGGGCTGTGCACACAGAGGCCTGCCAGCAGTGAAGACAGTGCGGGCAGCAAGGGGCTGTGGCAGGCAGCGCAGAGGTGGCAGGAGTCCTGCTAGAGAGTGGGCTCCTGACTGTTCTGTGCTCAGGCCCCAGTGGCCCCGTGCACACACAGCCTCTGGACCTGCAGCTTCCCAGCAGTGCAAGAGAGCCACAGGCAACACCCTGGAGCCTACTCGAATGAACTGTGCTCTGTCGAGGCCCTGCTGGCTGGCAGGGGCCTAGGCCAGCACAGGCCCTAGGGATGGCTTTGGCC
>NW_026648428.1:0-76659 GCF_030028045.1 Hippopotamus amphibius kiboko | reverse complement strand
TCACTCTAGGCCTGGTGGGGTGTGACCTCACATGTGTACCCACATGGTGAGGCAGTAACAGCCATAGTGTTTTACCTCATCCCCATGACACCATGCCCAGTGGTGTGTCATCTCTTGTGTGCCATCCATGTGGCAAGCCCATCATGGCTGCTGGGTGTCACCTCAGCCCGATCACACCCTACCTGGCAGGGCTAACCTCATGCATGCCACCCACATTGCAAGTCCAATCTGGTCGCTGTGTCATGTCAACCCAGTCACAACACACCATGCAGGATTCCAAATCGCATGGGTCACCTGTGTTGTGAGGCCTTCACAGCCACTGAGTGTCATCTCGACCTGGGTACACCTTGCCCATTGGGATGTCACCTAGCATGTGCCACCCACATGGTGCAGCACTCACGGCCACCAATGTTCAGCCCCGTCACTCCCTGCCCAGGAGAATGTCACCTCAACATGGCACCTGCATGGCAAGGTGGTCACACCACTGGGTGTCACGTCTGCATGGTCACACCCCACCCCGCAGGTTGCCACCTGGCAAAGGTCAACTGTATGGTGAGGCTGTCATGGCTGCCAGATGTCTCCTCTGCCTGAGCACACAATGCCTGGTGGGGAGCCACCATGCACAGATCACCCACGTGATGAGGCCCTCACAGCCACCAGGTGTCACCCTGGTTGCTTCACACACCACCCAGAGGGGTACAACCTCGTATGGGTCACCTGCATGGAGAAGCCATCACTGCCACTGGGTGACAGCTTAGCTCAGTCACACCATGTCTTGTGGGGAGCCACCTCACTTGGGTCACCCATGTGGTGAGGCTGTCCTAGCCATGGGATGTCACCTTGACCCCTTCATAGCATTCACAGCAGGGTGCCACCATGCTAGAGCCACCTAAGAGGCAAGGGATCATGACCACCATGTGTCATCTCAGCCACGTCACACCCCACCAGGCAAGGTGCTACCTCACCCATGTCACCAGCATGGTGAGGCTATCAAGGCCGCGAGGTGTCACCTAAGCCCACTCAGACACTGCCCGATGGGGTGCTACATAGTGCATACTACTCACATGGCTAGGCCATCATGGCCACTGGGTGTCACTTCAGCCCCGTCATTCCCCACCCTGCCAGGTGCCACCTTGATGTGCCACCCGCATAGCTAGGCAATCACACCACTAGATGCCACCTTGTCCCTGTGACACCACACCTGGCACCATGTCATCTCTTGTGTGTCCCCCATGTAGTGAGGCCATCACGGCAACTGGGTGTCAACTCTTCCTGGTCAATACCCACCTGCCAGGGTGTCAACTAGCATGTGCTTCCCTCAGGACGAGACCATCACAGCCACCAGGTGTCACCTCAGCCCGATCACACACTGCACAGTGGGGTGTCACCTGGTGCATGCCACCTGTGCTTCAAGTCTGTCTCGGTCAAAGTGTGTCACCTCAATCCGGGCATACCCCACCATGTGAGATGCCACCTCGCATGGTTACTCACGTTGTGAGCACCTCTATGCCACCAGATGTCACCTTGGCCTGGTTACACCCTGCCAGGCAGGGTGCCAGCTCATGTGGGTCACCCATGTGGTGAGGTCCTCATGGCCACTGGGCATCACCTTGGACCAGTCACACACCACCTAACAGGGTGCCAATTTGCAAGGGTCACCCATGTGATGTGGCTCTCACAGCTGCTGCGGATCACTTTGGCCTGCTCACACTGCAGCCTGCAGGGTGCAATCTCACACTTGCTACGATTGTGGTGTGGCTGTCATGGCCGCCAGGTGTCCCCTTGGCCTGGTCACAACCCACACAGCATGGTGCCACCACTTGCAGGTCACCCATGTGGCAAGGCCATCACTGCTGCCGGGTGTCACCTCAGCTCAGTCACAACCTGCGCAGCAGGAAGCCACCTAGTATAGGTCACCAGGGTTGTGAGGCTGTCACAGCCACAGGGTGTCCATTGGCCCCATCGCACCTTGCCTGGCAGGGTGCTACCATGTGTGTGCCACCCAAGTGGTGAGGCCATCACAGCCACCAGGTGCCACCTCGGCCCTGTAACACCCCACCTGGTTGGGTGCAACCTTGCACTTGCCACCCATGTAGCTGGGCCATCACAGCACCATGTGTCACCTTGGCACCCTTACACCCTGCCAAGAGCGGTGGCACTTTACAGGTTCCACCCACAGTGCAAGGCCATTACGGCTGCTGGGTGTCACTTCAGCCCCACCACACCCTGCCTGGTGGGGTGTCAACTCATGTGATTCACCCACGTGGTGAGGCCATCAGGGATATCAGGCCTCACCTCAGCCCAGGCACATCCACCCTGTGGGGTGCCACCTTACATGTGTAAGCCATGTGGTGAGGCCGTCAGTGTTGCCAGGTCTCACCTCAGCCCAGGGACACCATGTCCGGCCAGGAGCCACTTCGTGCATGCCACCCACATGGCAAGGCCATGATGGCCACAGGGTGTCACCTAGGATTATCAAACACAGCCCAACAGTGTACCACCTTGGGCATGCCATGCATGTGGTGATGCTGTCATGACCATCAGGTATCACCTTGAATTGGGCACACCCCATCAGGCAGGGTGCCATCTCGTGAGGGTCACCTGGGTTGTGAGGCCCTCTCAGCCACCAGGTGGCACCTAGGCCCATGCACACCCCACCCACCAGAGTGCCATCTCACAAGGGTCACACTTGTGGCATGGCCCTCATGGCAACCGGCTGTCACCTAGGCCCAGGCACATCCAGCCCAACAGGATGCCACCATGCATGGGTCAGCCATGTGGTGAGGCTGTAATGGCTGCCAGATGTCACCTCAGCTCAGTCACACCCTGCCTGGCAAAAAGCCACCTCACATGGGTCATCTGTGTTGAGAGCCTGTCACAACCACGGGGTGTCCATTGGCCCCATCACACCCTGCTGGCAGGGTGCCACATCATGCATACCACCCAAGTGCTGAGGCCATTATGGTCACAAGGTGTAACCTCGTTCCAGTAACACCCCACCCTGATGGGAGCACCCTTGCACTTGTCACACACATAGCTGCACCGTCAAATCCACTGGGGGTACCTAGACCCCCTCACATCCCACCTGCGGTGTGCCACTTTGCATGTGCCACCCATGTTGCAAGGCCATTATGGCTGCCAGATGTCACATCAGATCCATCACACCCCACCTAGCAGAGTGCCACGTCACATCAGTCACCCACGAGCTGTGGCCATCAGGGCTGCCAGGTGTCACATCAACCTGGGCATATCCACCCAGTGGGGTGCCACCTCACAAAGGTAACCCACGTGGCAAGTACATCATAGTGGCTGGCTGTCACCTCAGCCCAGGCACACGCCACCTGATGGGGAGCCACCTTGCCCCTGTCACCCGAGTGGCAAGGCCATCACAGAAGCTGTGTTTGACATTGGCCTGGGCACACGCCGCCTGGTGGGATGCCACCACACCAGGGTCACCTATGTGGTGAGGCTGTCATGCCATTGGGTGTTGCCTCAGCCCAGTCACACATCACCTGGGGGCTGCCACCTCGCATGGGTCACCCACATGTTGATGCCCTCATGAAGGATGGGATTCACCTTCGCCTGGGCACACACCAACTGGAGGAGTGCCACATACTGTGGTGCATCTGCCTGATGAGGCCTGCATGGCAGCTGGGTGTCACCTAGACCTGGGCACACCCCACCCATCATGGTGACACATCGCACATGCCACCTGCATGGCGATGTGGTCAGGATGCCGAGTTTCACCTTGGCCACTTCACAACCTGCCCAGTGGGGAGACACCTCATGCAGGTGATGCACATGGCAAGACCCTCATGGCCAGGGTGTCACTTAGGCCTGGTCACACCCCACCCAACAGAGTGCCACTTCACACATATCACCCATGAGGCAAGGCCGTAATGGACACTGGGGGTCCCCTCGGCCCAGTTACACACTGCCTGGCTGTGTGCCACCATGTGTGGGTCTCCCGTGTGGCTAGGCCTAGATGCCCACTGGGTTTCACCTCAGAACTGGCACAACCCACCCAGCTGGGTGCAACCTCATGTGGGTCACCCACGTTTTGAGGCCATAATGGAAGTGGGGTTTGACCTCGGCCTGGGCAACTCCCATTGAGAGGGATGCCACTCCACATGTGCCATCCGCATGGTGAGGCCATCATGGCCACCAGGTGTCACCTCGGCCTTGGGACACTCTGCCCAGTGGAGAGCAACCTCATGCATGCCCCATGTGGTGAGGCCTTGTACAGGTCACCTGCATGGTGAGGCCATCACAGCCACCAGGTGTCACTTTGGCACAGTCATGTGCTGCCCAACAGGTTGCCACATCACACTGGTCACCCACGTGGTAAGGCTGTCATGGCCCCTGAGTGTCACCTTAGCCTGGGCACACCCAACCTGGTGGGGTGCCACCCATGTGGTGAGGCCATCACAGAAACTGTGTTTGACCTTGGCCCAGAAACACCTGCCCAGTGGGGTTCCAGCCAGCCAGGGTCACCCATTTGGTGAGGCCCACACACTGCCAGGTTTCACCTAGGCCTGGGCACACCCCACCTGGTGGGATGCTACATCTCATTGGTCACCCGCATGTTGAGGACATTACTGTGGCCTGGTGGAACCTCGGCCCCATCACTCCCTACCTGGTGGGGTGCTACCTCGTACAGGCCACCCACATTGCAAGGCCGTCACAGCCACCAGGTGTCACCTCAGCCCCATTGTACTCCACCCATCAGGGTGCCACCTCACACGGGTCACCTGTGAGGCAAACCCATCATGGCCGCCAGGTGTCACATCAGTCCTGTCAAACCCCACCAGGTCAGGTAAAACCTCACAAATGTCACCAGCATGGCAAGGTCATCATGACCGTGGCGTGTCACCTCAGCCCCATAACACACCACCTGGCAGGGTGAAACCTTGC
Source organism: Hippopotamus amphibius kiboko (assembly GCF_030028045.1). Taxonomy (NCBI): domain Eukaryota; kingdom Metazoa; phylum Chordata; class Mammalia; order Artiodactyla; family Hippopotamidae; genus Hippopotamus; species Hippopotamus amphibius. The sequence continues at coordinate 71,745 of NW_026648428.1, read as the reverse complement.
ATGAGCCACCCACGTGGTGAGGACTTCACAGCCACTGGGTGTCAAAATGGCCCAGACACACACCTCATGGTGGAATGCCACCTCATGCAGGTCACCCATGTGGTGAGGCCGTCACAGCCACCATGTGTCACCTCGGCCCCAACTCTCCCTACCTGATGGGGTGCTACCTCACATGTGCCACCCACATGACAATGCAGTCACAGCCACTAGCTGTCACCTCATCCCCATGACACCACACCTGGTGGGGTGTCATCTCTTGCATGCCACCCATGTGATGAGGACACCACAGCCACCAGGTGTCACCTTAGCTCAATCACACTCTGTCCTCCAGTGTGTCACCTCATGCAAGCCACACGTGTTGTGAGTCCATCACAGTCATCATGTGTCACCTCAACCCAGGTGCACCTTGCCGTGTGCAATGCCACTTCGCATGAGTCACCTGAAATGTGAGGCCTTCATGGCTGCCAGGTGTCACCTAGGCCTGGGCACACCCCACCTGGTGGGATGCTACATCTCATTGGTCACCCGCATGTTGAGGACATTACAGTGGCCTGGTGGAACCTCGGCCCCATCACTCCCTACCTGGTGGGGTGCTACCTCATACATGCCACCCACATGGCAAGGCCATCACAGCCACAAGGTGTCACCTCAGCCTGGTCACACCCTCCCCAGTGGAGAGTCACCTTTCACATGCCACCCATATTGCTCATCTGTCACACCAACCATGTGTCACCTCAACCTGGGTGCACCCCACCCAGCACTGGTAACCCACGTTGCAGGGCAATCACAGCAACCAGATGTCACCTCGGCATGGGCACACCCCACCCAGCAGGATACCACCTCATGCGGGTCACCAGTGTGTTGAGGCCCTCACGGCCGCCATGTTTCTCCTAGGCCTGGGCACACACCACCCAGTGGGGTTTCAACTCACGAATGTCACCCATGTAGTGAGGCCTTCATGGCTGCTGGTTGTCACCTTGGCCCAGTCATACACCACCCAGTAGGATGCCACCACACAGGGGTAACCAGCGTGGCAAGGCTGTCACGGCTGCCGGGTGTCATCTTGGCCCGTTCACACCACGCACAGCTGGGTGCCACCTCGTGCTAGCCACCCACGTGGCAAGTCATCTCAGCCACCATGTTTCCCTTTGGCCCCATCACTCTAGGCCTGGTGGGGTGTGACCTCACATGTGTACCCACATGGTGAGGCAGTAACAGCCATAGTGTTTTACCTCATCCCCATGACACCATGCCCAGTGGTGTGTCATCTCTTGTGTGCCATCCATGTGGCAAGCCCATCATGGCTGCTGGGTGTCACCTCAGCCCGATCACACCCTACCTGGCAGGGCTAACCTCATGCATGCCACCCACATTGCAAGTCCAATCTGGTCGCTGTGTCATGTCAACCCAGTCACAACACACCATGCAGGATTCCAAATCGCATGGGTCACCTGTGTTGTGAGGCCTTCACAGCCACTGAGTGTCATCTCGACCTGGGTACACCTTGCCCATTGGGATGTCACCTAGCATGTGCCACCCACATGGTGCAGCACTCACGGCCACCAATGTTCAGCCCCGTCACTCCCTGCCCAGGAGAATGTCACCTCAACATGGCACCTGCATGGCAAGGTGGTCACACCACTGGGTGTCACGTCTGCATGGTCACACCCCACCCCGCAGGTTGCCACCTGGCAAAGGTCAACTGTATGGTGAGGCTGTCATGGCTGCCAGATGTCTCCTCTGCCTGAGCACACAATGCCTGGTGGGGAGCCACCATGCACAGATCACCCACGTGATGAGGCCCTCACAGCCACCAGGTGTCACCCTGGTTGCTTCACACACCACCCAGAGGGGTACAACCTCGTATGGGTCACCTGCATGGAGAAGCCATCACTGCCACTGGGTGACAGCTTAGCTCAGTCACACCATGTCTTGTGGGGAGCCACCTCACTTGGGTCACCCATGTGGTGAGGCTGTCCTAGCCATGGGATGTCACCTTGACCCCTTCATAGCATTCACAGCATGGTGCCACCATGCTAGAGCCACCTAAGAGGCAAGGGATCATGACCACCATGTGTCATCTCAGCCACGTCACACCCCACCAGGCAAGGTGCTACCTCACCCATGTCACCAGCATGGTGAGGCTATCAAGGCCGCGAGGTGTCACCTAAGCCCACTCAGACACTGCCCGATGGGGTGCTACATAGTGCATGCTACTCACATGGCTAGGCCATCATGGCCACTGGGTGTCACTTCAGCCCCGTCATTCCCCACCCTGCCAGGTGCCACCTTGATGTGCCACCCGCATAGCTAGGCAATCACACCACTAGATGCCACCTTGTCCCTGTGACACCACACCTGGCACCATGTCATCTCTTGTGTGTCCCCCATGTAGTGAGGCCATCACGGCAACTGGGTGTCACCTCTTCCTGGTCAATACCCACCTGCCAGGGTGTCAACTAGCATGTGCTTCCCTCAGGACGAGACCATCACAGCCACCAGGTGTCACCTCAGCCCGATCACACACTGCACAGTGGGGTGTCACCTGGTGCATGCCACCTGTGCTTCAAGTCTGTCTCGGTCAAAGTGTGTCACCTCAATCCGGGCATACCCCACCATGTGAGATGCCACCTCGCATGGTTACTCACGTTGTGAGCACCTCTATGCCACCAGATGTCACCTTGGCCTGGTTACACCCTGCCAGGCAGGGTGCCAGCTCATGTGGGTCACCCATGTGGTGAGGTCCTCATGGCCACTGGGCATCACCTTGGACCAGTCACACACCACCTAACAGGGTGCCAATTTGCAAGGGTCACCCATGTGATGTGGCTCTCACAGCTGCTGTGGATCACTTTGGCCTGCTCACACTGCAGCCTGCAGGGTGCAATCTCACACTTGCTACGATTGTGGTGTGGCTGTCATGGCCGCCAGGTGTCCCCTTGGCCTGGTCACAACCCACACAGCATGGTGCCACCTCTTGCAGGTCACCCATGTGGCAAGGCCATCACTGCTGCCGGGTGTCACCTCAGCTCAGTCACAACCTGCGCAGCAGGAAGCCACCTAGTATAGGTCACCAGGGTTGTGAGGCTGTCACAGCCACAGGGTGTCCATTGGCCCCATCGCACCTTGCCTGGCAGGGTGCTACCATGTGTGTGCCACCCAAGTGGTGAGGCCATCACAGCCACCAGGTGCCACCTCGGCCCTGTAACACCCCACCTGGTTGGGTGCAACCTTGCACTTGCCACTCATGTAGCTGGGCCATCACAGCACCATGTGTCACCTTGGCACCCTTACACCCTGCCCAGAGCAGTGGCACTTTGCAGGTTCCACCCACATTGCAAGGCCATTACGGCTGCTGGGTGTCACTTCAGCCCCGCCACACCCTGCCTGGGGGGTGTCAACTCATGTGATTCACCCACGTGGTGAGGCCATCAGGGATATCAGGCCTCACCTCAGCCCAGGTACATCCACCCTGTGGGGTGCCACCTTACATATGTAAGCCATTTGGTGAGGCTGTCAGTGTTGCCAGGTCTCACCTCAGCCCAGGGACACCATGTCTGGCCAAGAGCCACTTCGTGCATGCCACCCACATGGCAAGGCCATGACGGCCACAGGGTGTCACCTAGGATTATCAAACACAGCCCAACAGTGTACCACCTTGGGCATGCCATGCATGTGGTGATGCTGTCATGACCATCAGGTATCACCTTGAATTGGGCACACCCCATCAGGCAGGGTGCCATCTCGTGAGGGTCACCTGGTTTGTGAGGCCCTCTCAGCCACCAGGTGGCACCTAGGCCCATGCACACCCCACCCACCAGAGTGCCATCTCACAAGGGTCACACTTGTGGCATGGCCCTCATGGCAACCGGCTGTCACCTAGGCCCAGGCACATCCAGCCCAACAGGATGCCACCATGCATGGGTCAGCCATGTGGTGAGGCTGTAATGGCTGCCAGATGTCACCTCAGCTCAGTCACACCCTGCCTGGCAAAAAGCCACCTCACATGGGTCATCCGTGTTGAGAGCCTGTCACAACCACGGGGTGTCCATTGGCCCCATCACACCCTGCTGGCAGGGTGCCACATCATGCATACCACCCAAGTGCTGAGGCCATTATGGTCACAAGGTGTAACCTCGTTCCAGTAACACCCCACCCTGATGGGAGCACCCTTGCACTTGTCACACACATAGCTGCACCGTCAAATCCACCGGGGGTACCTAGACCCCCTCACATCCCACCTGCGGTGTGCCACTTTGCATGTGCCACCCATGTTGCAAGGCCATTATGGCTGCCAGATGTCACATCAGATCCATCACACCCCACCTAGCAGAGTGCCACGTCACATCAGTCACCCACGTGCTGTGGCCATCAGGGCTGCCAGGTGTCACATCAACCTGGGCATATCCACCCAGTGGGGTGCCACCTCACAAAGGTAACCCACGTGGCAAGTACATCATAGCGGCTGGCTGTCACCTCAGCCCAGGCACACGCCACCTGATGGGGAGCCACCTTGCCCCTGTCACCCGAGTGGCAAGGCCATCACAGAAGCTGTGTTTGACATTGGCCTGGGCACACGCCGCCTGGTGGGATGCCACCACACCAGGGTCACCTATGTGGTGAGGCTGTCATGCCATTGGGTGTTGCCTCAGCCCAGTCACACATCACCTGGGGGCTGCCACCTCGCATGGGTCACCCACATGTTGATGCCCTCATGAAGGATGGGATTCACCTTCGCCTGGGCACACACCAACTGGAGGAGTGCCACATACTGTGGTGCATCTGCCTGATGAGGCCTGCATGGCAGCTGGGTGTCACCTAGACCTGGGCACACCCCACCCATCACGGTGACACATTGCACATGCCACCTGCATGGCGATGTGGTCAGGATGCTGAGTTTCACCTCGGCCACTTCACAACCTGCCCAGTGGGGAGCCACCTCATGCAGGTGATGCACATGGCAAGACCCTCATGGCCAGGGTGTCACTTAGGCCTGGTCACACCCCACCCAACAGAGTGCCACTTCACACATATCACCCATGAGGCAAGGCCGTAATGGACACTGGGGGTCCCCTCGGCCCAGTTACACACTGCCTGGCTGTGTGCCACCATGTGTGGGTCTCCCGTGTGGCTAGGCCTAGATGCCCACTGGGTTTCACCTCAGAACTGGCACAACCCACCCAGCTGGGTGCAACCTCATGTGGGTCACCCACGTTTTGAGGCCATAATGGAAGTGGGGTTTGACCTCGGCCTGGGCAACTCCCATTGAGAGGGATGCCACTCCACATGTGCCATCCGCATGGTGAGGCCATCATGGCCACCAGGTGTCACCTCGGCCTTGGGACACTCTGCCCAGTGGAGAGCAACCTCATGCATGCCCCATGTGGTGAGGCCTTGTACAGGTCACCTGCATGGTGAGGCCATCACAGCCACCAGGTGTCACTTTGGCACAGTCATGTGCTGCCCAACAGGTTGCCACATCACACTGGTCACCCACGTGGTAAGGCTGTCATGGCCCCTGAGTGTCACCTTAGCCTGGGCACACCCAACCTGGTGGGGTGCCACCCATGTGGTGAGGCCATCACAGAAACTGTGTTTGACCTTGGCCCAGAAACACCTGCCCAGTGGGGTTCCAGCCAGCCAGGGTCACCCATTTGGTGAGGCCCCACACACTGCCAGGTTTCACCTAGGCCTGGGCACACCCCACCTGGTGGGATGCTACATCTCATTGGTCACCCGCATGTTGAGGACATTACTGTGGCCTGGTGGAACCTCGGCCCCATCACTCCCTACCTGGTGGGGTGCTACCTCGTACAGGCCACCCACATTGCAAGGCCGTCACAGCCACCAGGTGTCACCTCAGCCCCATTGTACTCCACCCATCAGGGTGCCACCTCACACGGGTCACCTGTGAGGCAAACCCATCATGGCCGCCAGGTGTCACATCAGTCCTGTCAAACCCCACCAGGTCAGGTAAAACCTCACAAATGTCACCAGCATGGCAAGGTCATCATGACCGTGGCGTGTCACCTCAGCCCCATAACACACCACCTGGCAGGGTGAAACCTTGCATGAGCCACCCACGTGGTGAGGACTTCACAGCCACTGGGTGTCAAAATGGCCCAGACACACACCTCATGGTGGAATGCCACCTCATGCAGGTCACCCATGTGGTGAGGCCGTCACAGCCACCATGTGTCACCTCGGCCCCAACTCTCCCTACCTGATGGGGTGCTACCTCACATGTGCCACCCACATGACAATGCAGTCACAGCCACTAGCTGTCACCTCATCCCCATGACACCACACCTGGTGGGGTGTCATCTCTTGCATGCCACCCATGTGATGAGGACACCACAGCCACCAGGTGTCACCTTAGCTCAATCACACTCTGTCCTCCAGTGTGTCACCTCATGCAAGCCACACGTGTTGTGAGTCCATCACAGTCATCATGTGTCACCTCAACCCAGGTGCACCTTGCCGTGTGCAATGCCACTTCGCATGAGTCACCTGAAATGTGAGGCCTTCATGGCTGCCAGGTGTCACCTAGGCCTGGGCACACCCCACCTGGTGGGATGCTACATCTCATTGGTCACCCGCATGTTGAGGACATTACAGTGGCCTGCTGGAACCTCAGCCCCATCACTCCCTACCTGGTGGGGTGCTACCTCATACATGCCACCCACATGGCAAGGCCATCACAGCCACAAGGTGTCACCTCAGCCTGGTCACACCCTCCCCAGTGGAGAGTCACCTTTCACATGCCACCCATATTGCTCATCTGTCACACCAACCATGTGTCACCTCAACCTGGGTGCACCCCACCCAGCACTGGTAACCCACGTTGCAGGGCAATCACAGCAACCAGATGTCACCTCGGCATGGGCACACCCCACCCAGCAGGATACCACCTCATGCGGGTCACCAGTGTGTTGAGGCCCTCACGGCCGCCATGTTTCTCCTAGGCCTGGGCACACACCACCCAGTGGGGTTTCAACTCACGAATGTCACCCATGTAGTGAGGCCTTCATGGCTGCTGGTTGTCACCTTGGCCCAGTCATACACCACCCAGTAGGATGCCACCACACAGGGGTAACCAGCGTGGCAAGGCTGTCACGGCTGCCGGGTGTCATCTTGGCCCGTTCACACCACGCACAGCTGGGTGCCACCTCGTGCTAGCCACCCACGTGGCAAGTCATCTCAGCCACCATGTTTCCCTTTGGCCCCATCACTCTAGGCCTGGTGGGGTGTGACCTCACATGTGTACCCACATGGTGAGGCAGTAACAGCCATAGTGTTTTACCTCATCCCCATGACACCATGCCCAGTGGTGTGTCATCTCTTGTGTGCCATCCATGTGGCAAGCCCATCATGGCTGCTGGGTGTCACCTCAGCCCGATCACACCCTACCTGGCAGGGCTAACCTCATGCATGCCACCCACATTGCAAGTCCAATCTGGTCGCTGTGTCATGTCAACCCAGTCACAACACACCATGCAGGATTCCAAATCGCATGGGTCACCTGTGTTGTGAGGCCTTCACAGCCACTGAGTGTCATCTCGACCTGGGTACACCTTGCCCATTGGGATGTCACCTAGCATGTGCCACCCACATGGTGCAGCACTCACGGCCACCAATGTTCAGCCCCGTCACTCCCTGCCCAGGAGAATGTCACCTCAACATGGCACCTGCATGGCAAGGTGGTCACACCACTGGGTGTCACGTCTGCATGGTCACACCCCACCCCGCAGGTTGCCACCTGGCAAAGGTCAACTGTATGGTGAGGCTGTCATGGCTGCCAGATGTCTCCTCTGCCTGAGCACACAATGCCTGGTGGGGAGCCACCATGCACAGATCACCCACGTGATGAGGCCCTCACAGCCACCAGGTGTCACCCTGGTTGCTTCACACACCACCCAGAGGGGTACAACCTCGTATGGGTCACCTGCATGGAGAAGCCATCACTGCCACTGGGTGACAGCTTAGCTCAGTCACACCATGTCTTGTGGGGAGCCACCTCACTTGGGTCACCCATGTGGTGAGGCTGTCCTAGCCATGGGATGTCACCTTGACCCCTTCATAGCATTCACAGCAGGGTGCCACCATGCTAGAGCCACCTAAGAGGCAAGGGATCATGACCACCATGTGTCATCTCAGCCACGTCACACCCCACCAGGCAAGGTGCTACCTCACCCATGTCACCAGCATGGTGAGGCTATCAAGGCCGCGAGGTGTCACCTAAGCCCACTCAGACACTGCCCGATGGGGTGCTACATAGTGCATGCTACTCACATGGCTAGGCCATCATGGCCACTGGGTGTCACTTCAGCCCCGTCATTCCCCACCCTGCCAGGTGCCACCTTGATGTGCCACCCGCATAGCTAGGCAATCACACCACTAGATGCCACCTTGTCCCTGTGACACCACACCTGGCACCATGTCATCTCTTGTGTGTCCCCCATGTAGTGAGGCCATCACGGCAACTGGGTGTCACCTCTTCCTGGTCAATACCCACCTGCCAGGGTGTCAACTAGCATGTGCTTCCCTCAGGACGAGACCATCACAGCCACCAGGTGTCACCTCAGCCCGATCACACACTGCACAGTGGGGTGTCACCTGGTGCATGCCACCTGTGCTTCAAGTCTGTCTCGGTCAAAGTGTGTCACCTCAATCCGGGCATACCCCACCATGTGAGATGCCACCTCGCATGGTTACTCACGTTGTGAGCACCTCTATGCCACCAGATGTCACCTTGGCCTGGTTACACCCTGCCAGGCAGGGTGCCAGCTCATGTGGGTCACCCATGTGGTGAGGTCCTCATGGCCACTGGGCATCACCTTGGACCAGTCACACACCACCTAACAGGGTGCCAATTTGCAAGGGTCACCCATGTGATGTGGCTCTCACAGCTGCTGTGGATCACTTTGGCCTGCTCACACTGCAGCCTGCAGGGTGCAATCTCACACTTGCTACGATTGTGGTGTGGCTGTCATGGCCGCCAGGTGTCCCCTTGGCCTGGTCACAACCCACACAGCATGGTGCCACCTCTTGCAGGTCACCCATGTGGCAAGGCCATCACTGCTGCCGGGTGTCACCTCAGCTCAGTCACAACCTGCGCAGCAGGAAGCCACCTAGTATAGGTCACCAGGGTTGTGAGGCTGTCACAGCCACAGGGTGTCCATTGGCCCCCATCGCACCTTGCCTGGCAGGGTGCTACCATGTGTGTGCCACCCAAGTGGTGAGGCCATCACAGCCACCAGGTGCCACCTCGGCCCTGTAACACCCCACCTGGTTGGGTGCAACCTTGCACTTGCCACTCATGTAGCTGGGCCATCACAGCACCATGTGTCACCTTGGCACCCTTACACCCTGCCCAGAGCAGTGGCACTTTGCAGGTTCCACCCACATTGCAAGGCCATTACGGCTGCTGGGTGTCACTTCAGCCCCGCCACACCCTGCCTGGGGGGTGTCAACTCATGTGATTCACCCACGTGGTGAGGCCATCAGGGATATCAGGCCTCACCTCAGCCCAGGTACATCCACCCTGTGGGGTGCCACCTTACATATGTAAGCCATTTGGTGAGGCTGTCAGTGTTGCCAGGTCTCACCTCAGCCCAGGGACACCATGTCTGGCCAAGAGCCACTTCGTGCATGCCACCCACATGGCAAGGCCATGACGGCCACAGGGTGTCACCTAGGATTATCAAACACAGCCCAACAGTGTACCACCTTGGGCATGCCATGCATGTGGTGATGCTGTCATGACCATCAGGTATCACCTTGAATTGGGCACACCCCATCAGGCAGGGTGCCATCTCGTGAGGGTCACCTGGTTTGTGAGGCCCTCTCAGCCACCAGGTGGCACCTAGGCCCATGCACACCGCACCCACCAGAGTGCCATCTCACAAGGGTCACACTTGTGGCATGGCCCTCATGGCAACCGGCTGTCACCTAGGCCCAGGCACATCCAGCCCAACAGGATGCCACCATGCATGGGTCAGCCATGTGGTGAGGCTGTAATGGCTGCCAGATGTCACCTCAGCTCAGTCACACCCTGCCTGGCAAAAAGCCACCTCACATGGGTCATCCGTGTTGAGAGCCTGTCACAACCACGGGGTGTCCATTGGCCCCATCACACCCTGCTGGCAGGGTGCCACATCATGCATACCACCCAAGTGCTGAGGCCATTATGGTCACAAGGTGTAACCTCGTTCCAGTAACACCCCACCCTGATGGGAGCACCCTTGCACTTGTCACACACATAGCTGCACCGTCAAATCCACCGGGGGTACCTAGACCCCCTCACATCCCACCTGCGGTGTGCCACTTTGCATGTGCCACCCATGTTGCAAGGCCATTATGGCTGCCAGATGTCACATCAGATCCATCACACCCCACCTAGCAGAGTGCCACGTCACATCAGTCACCCACGTGCTGTGGCCATCAGGGCTGCCAGGTGTCACATCAACCTGGGCATATCCACCCAGTGGGGTGCCACCTCACAAAGGTAACCCACGTGGCAAGTACATCATAGCGGCTGGCTGTCACCTCAGCCCAGGCACACGCCACCTGATGGGGAGCCACCTTGCCCCTGTCACCCGAGTGGCAAGGCCATCACAGAAGCTGTGTTTGACATTGGCCTGGGCACACGCCGCCTGGTGGGATGCCACCACACCAGGGTCACCTATGTGGTGAGGCTGTCATGCCATTGGGTGTTGCCTCAGCCCAGTCACACATCACCTGGGGGCTGCCACCTCGCATGGGTCACCCACATGTTGATGCCCTCATGAAGGATGGGATTCACCTTCGCCTGGGCACACACCAACTGGAGGAGTGCCACATACTGTGGTGCATCTGCCTGATGAGGCCTGCATGGCAGCTGGGTGTCACCTAGACCTGGGCACACCCCACCCATCACGGTGACACATCGCACATGCCACCTGCATGGCGATGTGGTCAGGATGCTGAGTTTCACCTCGGCCACTTCACAACCTGCCCAGTGGGGAGCCACCTCATGCAGGTGATGCACATGGCAAGACCCTCATGGCCAGGGTGTCACTTAGGCCTGGTCACACCCCACCCAACAGAGTGCCACTTCACACATATCACCCATGAGGCAAGGCCGTAATGGACACTGGGGGTCCCCTCGGCCCAGTTACACACTGCCTGGCTGTGTGCCACCATGTGTGGGTCTCCCGTGTGGCTAGGCCTAGATGCCCACTGGGTTTCACCTCAGAACTGGCACAACCCACCCAGCTGGGTGCAACCTCATGTGGGTCACCCACGTTTTGAGGCCATAATGGAAGTGGGGTTTGACCTCGGCCTGGGCAACTCCCATTGAGAGGGATGCCACTCCACATGTGCCATCCGCATGGTGAGGCCATCATGGCCACCAGGTGTCACCTCGGCCTTGGGACACTCTGCCCAGTGGAGAGCAACCTCATGCATGCCCCATGTGGTGAGGCCTTGTACAGGTCACCTGCATGGTGAGGCCATCACAGCCACCAGGTGTCACTTTGGCACAGTCATGTGCTGCCCAACAGGTTGCCACATCACACTGGTCACCCACGTGGTAAGGCTGTCATGGCCCCTGAGTGTCACCTTAGCCTGGGCACACCCAACCTGGTGGGGTGCCACCCATGTGGTGAGGCCATCACAGAAACTGTGTTTGACCTTGGCCCAGAAACACCTGCCCAGTGGGGTTCCAGCCAGCCAGGGTCACCCATTTGGTGAGGCCCACACACTGCCAGGTTTCACCTAGGCCTGGGCACACCCCACCTGGTGGGATGCTACATCTCATTGGTCACCCGCATGTTGAGGACATTACTGTGGCCTGGTGGAACCTCGGCCCCATCACTCCCTACCTGGTGGGGTGCTACCTCGTACAGGCCACCCACATTGCAAGGCCGTCACAGCCACCAGGTGTCACCTCAGCCCCATTGTACTCCACCCATCAGGGTGCCACCTCACACGGGTCACCTGTGAGGCAAACCCATCATGGCCGCCAGGTGTCACATCAGTCCTGTCAAACCCCACCAGGTCAGGTAAAACCTCACAAATGTCACCAGCATGGCAAGGTCATCATGACCGTGGCGTGTCACCTCAGCCCCATAACACACCACCTGGCAGGGTGAAACCTTGCATGAGCCACCCACGTGGTGAGGACTTCACAGCCACTGGGTGTCAAAATGGCCCAGACACACACCTCATGGTGGAATGCCACCTCATGCAGGTCACCCATGTGGTGAGGCCGTCACAGCCACCATGTGTCACCTCGGCCCCAACTCTCCCTACCTGATGGGGTGCTACCTCACATGTGCCACCCACATGACAATGCAGTCACAGCCACTAGCTGTCACCTCATCCCCATGACACCACACCTGGTGGGGTGTCATCTCTTGCATGCCACCCATGTGATGAGGACACCACAGCCACCAGGTGTCACCTTAGCTCAATCACACTCTGTCCTCCAGTGTGTCACCTCATGCAAGCCACACGTGTTGTGAGTCCATCACAGTCATCATGTGTCACCTCAACCCAGGTGCACCTTGCCGTGTGCAATGCCACTTCGCATGAGTCACCTGAAATGTGAGGCCTTCATGGCTGCCAGGTGTCACCTAGGCCTGGGCACACCCCACCTGGTGGGATGCTACATCTCATTGGTCACCCGCATGTTGAGGACATTACAGTGGCCTGCTGGAACCTCAGCCCCATCACTCCCTACCTGGTGGGGTGCTACCTCATACATGCCACCCACATGGCAAGGCCATCACAGCCACAAGGTGTCACCTCAGCCTGGTCACACCCTCCCCAGTGGAGAGTCACCTTTCACATGCCACCCATATTGCTCATCTGTCACACCAACCATGTGTCACCTCAACCTGGGTGCACCCCACCCAGCACTGGTAACCCACGTTGCAGGGCAATCACAGCAACCAGATGTCACCTCGGCATGGGCACACCCCACCCAGCAGGATACCACCTCATGCGGGTCACCAGTGTGTTGAGGCCCTCACGGCCGCCATGTTTCTCCTAGGCCTGGGCACACACCACCCAGTGGGGTTTCAACTCACGAATGTCACCCATGTAGTGAGGCCTTCATGGCTGCTGGTTGTCACCTTGGCCCAGTCATACACCACCCAGTAGGATGCCACCACACAGGGGTAACCAGCGTGGCAAGGCTGTCACGGCTGCCGGGTGTCATCTTGGCCCGTTCACACCACGCACAGCTGGGTGCCACCTCGTGCTAGCCACCCACGTGGCAAGTCATCTCAGCCACCATGTTTCCCTTTGGCCCCATCACTCTAGGCCTGGTGGGGTGTGACCTCACATGTGTACCCACATGGTGAGGCAGTAACAGCCATAGTGTTTTACCTCATCCCCATGACACCATGCCCAGTGGTGTGTCATCTCTTGTGTGCCATCCATGTGGCAAGCCCATCATGGCTGCTGGGTGTCACCTCAGCCCGATCACACCCTACCTGGCAGGGCTAACCTCATGCATGCCACCCACATTGCAAGTCCAATCTGGTCGCTGTGTCATGTCAACCCAGTCACAACACACCATGCAGGATTCCAAATCGCATGGGTCACCTGTGTTGTGAGGCCTTCACAGCCACTGAGTGTCATCTCGACCTGGGTACACCTTGCCCATTGGGATGTCACCTAGCATGTGCCACCCACATGGTGCAGCACTCACGGCCACCAATGTTCAGCCCCGTCACTCCCTGCCCAGGAGAATGTCACCTCAACATGGCACCTGCATGGCAAGGTGGTCACACCACTGGGTGTCACGTCTGCATGGTCACACCCCACCCCGCAGGTTGCCACCTGGCAAAGGTCAACTGTATGGTGAGGCTGTCATGGCTGCCAGATGTCTCCTCTGCCTGAGCACACAATGCCTGGTGGGGAGCCACCATGCACAGATCACCCACGTGATGAGGCCCTCACAGCCACCAGGTGTCACCCTGGTTGCTTCACACACCACCCAGAGGGGTACAACCTCGTATGGGTCACCTGCATGGAGAAGCCATCACTGCCACTGGGTGACAGCTTAGCTCAGTCACACCATGTCTTGTGGGGAGCCACCTCACTTGGGTCACCCATGTGGTGAGGCTGTCCTAGCCATGGGATGTCACCTTGACCCCTTCATAGCATTCACAGCAGGGTGCCACCATGCTAGAGCCACCTAAGAGGCAAGGGATCATGACCACCATGTGTCATCTCAGCCACGTCACACCCCACCAGGCAAGGTGCTACCTCACCCATGTCACCAGCATGGTGAGGCTATCAAGGCCGCGAGGTGTCACCTAAGCCCACTCAGACACTGCCCGATGGGGTGCTACATAGTGCATGCTACTCACATGGCTAGGCCATCATGGCCACTGGGTGTCACTTCAGCCCCGTCATTCCCCACCCTGCCAGGTGCCACCTTGATGTGCCACCCGCATAGCTAGGCAATCACACCACTAGGTGCCACCTTGTCCCTGTGACACCACACCTGGCACCATGTCATCTCTTGTGTGTCCCCCATGTAGTGAGGCCATCACGGCAACTGGGTGTCACCTCTTCCTGGTCAATACCCACCTGCCAGGGTGTCAACTAGCATGTGCTTCCCTCAGGACGAGACCATCACAGCCACCAGGTGTCACCTCAGCAGGATCACACACTGCACAGTGGGGTGTCACCTGGTGCATGCCACCTGTGCTTCAAGTCTGTCTCGGTCAAAGTGTGTCACCTCAATCCGGGCATACCCCACCATGTGAGATGCCACCTCGCATGGTTACTCACGTTGTGAGCACCTCTATGCCACCAGATGTCACCTTGGCCTGGTTACACCCTGCCAGGCAGGGTGCCAGCTCATGTGGGTCACCCATGTGGTGAGGTCCTCATGGCCACTGGGCATCACCTTGGACCAGTCACACACCACCTAACAGGGTGCCAATTTGCAAGGGTCACCCATGTGATGTGGCTCTCACAGCTGCTGTGGATCACTTTGGCCTGCTCACACTGCAGCCTGCAGGGTGCAATCTCACACTTGCTACGATTGTGGTGTGGCTGTCATGGCCGCCAGGTGTCCCCTTGGCCTGGTCACAACCCACACAGCATGGTGCCACCACTTGCAGGTCACCCATGTGGCAAGGCCATCACTGCTGCCGGGTGTCACCTCAGCTCAGTCACAACCTGCGCAGCAGGAAGCCACCTAGTATAGGTCACCAGGGTTGTGAGGCTGTCACAGCCACAGGGTGTCCATTGGCCCCATCGCACCTTGCCTGGCAGGGTGCTACCATGTGTGTGCCACCCAAGTGGTGAGGCCATCACAGCCACCAGGTGCCACCTCGGCCCTGTAACACCCCACCTGGTTGGGTGCAACCTTGCACTTGCCACTCATGTAGCTGGGCCATCACAGCACCATGTGTCACCTTGGCACCCTTACACCCTGCCCAGAGCAGTGGCACTTTGCAGGTTCCACCCACATTGCAAGGCCATTACGGCTGCTGGGTGTCACTTCAGCCCCGCCACACCCTGCCTGGGGGGTGTCAACTCATGTGATTCACCCACGTGGTGAGGCCATCAGGGATATCAGGCCTCACCTCAGCCCAGGTACATCCACCCTGTGGGGTGCCACCTTACATATGTAAGCCATTTGGTGAGGCTGTCAGTGTTGCCAGGTCTCACCTCAGCCCAGGGACACCATGTCTGGCCAAGAGCCACTTCGTGCATGCCACCCACATGGCAAGGCCATGACGGCCACAGGGTGTCACCTAGGATTATCAAACACAGCCCAACAGTGTACCACCTTGGGCATGCCATGCATGTGGTGATGCTGTCATGACCATCAGGTATCACCTTGAATTGGGCACACCCCATCAGGCAGGGTGCCATCTCGTGAGGGTCACCTGGGTTGTGAGGCCCTCTCAGCCACCAGGTGGCACCTAGGCCCATGCACACCCCACCCACCAGAGTGCCATCTCACAAGGGTCACACTTGTGGCATGGCCCTCATGGCAACCGGCTGTCACCTAGGCCCAGGCACATCCAGCCCAACAGGATGCCACCATGCATGGGTCAGCCATGTGGTGAGGCTGTAATGGCTGCCAGATGTCACCTCAGCTCAGTCACACCCTGCCTGGCAAAAAGCCACCTCACATGGGTCATCCGTGTTGAGAGCCTGTCACAACCACGGGGTGTCCATTGGCCCCATCACACCCTGCTGGCAGGGTGCCACATCATGCATACCACCCAAGTGCTGAGGCCATTATGGTCACAAGGTGTAACCTCGTTCCAGTAACACTTCACCCTGATGGGAGCACCCTTGCACTTGTCACACACATAGCTGCACCGTCAAATCCACCGGGGGTACCTAGACCCCCTCACATCCCACCTGCGGTGTGCCACTTTGCATGTGCCACCCATGTTGCAAGGCCATTATGGCTGCCAGATGTCACATCAGATCCATCACACCCCACCTAGCAGAGTGCCACGTCACATCAGTCACCCACGTGCTGTGGCCATCAGGGCTGCCAGGTGTCACATCAACCTGGGCATATCCACCCAGTGGGGTGCCACCTCACAAAGGTAACCCACGTGGCAAGTACATCATAGCGGCTGGCTGTCACCTCAGCCCAGGCACACGCCACCTGATGGGGAGCCACCTTGCCCCTGTCACCCGAGTGGCAAGGCCATCACAGAAGCTGTGTTTGACATTGGCCTGGGCACACGCCGCCTGGTGGGATGCCACCACACCAGGGTCACCTATGTGGTGAGGCTGTCATGCCATTGGGTGTTGCCTCAGCCCAGTCACACATCACCTGGGGGCTGCCACCTCGCATGGGTCACCCACATGTTGATGCCCTCATGAAGGATGGGATTCACCTTCGCCTGGGCACACACCAACTGGAGGAGTGCCACATACTGTGGTGCATCTGCCTGATGAGGCCTGCATGGCAGCTGGGTGTCACCTAGACCTGGGCACACCCCACCCATCACGGTGACACATCGCACATGCCACCTGCATGGCGATGTGGTCAGGATGCCGAGTTTCACCTCGGCCACTTCACAACCTGCCCAGTGGGGAGCCACCTCATGCAGGTGATGCACATGGCAAGACCCTCATGGCCAGGGTGTCACTTAGGCCTGGTCACACCCCACCCCACAGAGTGCCACTTCACACATATCACCCAAGAGGCAAGGCCGTAATGGACACTGGGGGTCCCCTCGGCCCAGTTACACACTGCCTGGCTGTGTGCCACCATGTGTGGGTCTCCCGTGTGGCTAGGCCTAGATGCCCACTGGGTTTCACCTCAGAACTGGCACAACCCACCCAGCTGGGTGCAACCTCATGTGGGTCACCCACGTTTTGAGGCCATAATGGAAGTGGGGTTTGACCTCGGCCTGGGCAACTCCCATTGAGAGGGATGCCACTCCACATGTGCCATCCGCATGGTGAGGCCATCATGGCCACCAGGTGTCACCTCGGCCTTGGGACACTCTGCCCAGTGGAGAGCAACCTCATGCATGCCCCATGTGGTGAGGCCTTGTACAGGTCACCTGCATGGTGAGGCCATCACAGCCACCAGGTGTCACTTTGGCACAGTCATGTGCTGCCCAACAGGTTGCCACATCACACTGGTCACCCACGTGGTAAGGCTGTCATGGCCCCTGAGTGTCACCTTAGCCTGGGCACACCCAACCTGGTGGGGTGCCACCCATGTGGTGAGGCCATCACAGAAACTGTGTTTGACCTTGGCCCAGAAACACCTGCCCAGTGGGGTTCCAGCCAGCCAGGGTCACCCATTTGGTGAGGCCCACACACTGCCAGGTTTCACCTAGGCCTGGGCACACCCCACCTGGTGGGATGCTACATCTCATTGGTCACCCGCATGTTGAGGACATTACTGTGGCCTGGTGGAACCTCGGCCCCATCACTCCCTACCTGGTGGGGTGCTACCTCGTACAGGCCACCCACATTGCAAGGCCGTCACAGCCACCAGGTGTCACCTCAGCCCCATTGTACTCCACCCATCAGGGTGCCACCTCACACGGGTCACCTGTGAGGCAAACCCATCATGGCCGCCAGGTGTCACATCAGTCCTGTCAAACCCCACCAGGTCAGGTAAAACCTCACAAATGTCACCAGCATGGCAAGGTCATCATGACCGTGGCGTGTCACCTCAGCCCCATAACACACCACCTGGCAGGGTGAAACCTTGCATGAGCCACCCACGTGTGAGGACTTCACAGCCACTGGGTGTCAAAATGGCCCAGACACACACCCTCATGGTGGAATGCCACCTCATGCAGGTCACCCATGTGGTGAGGCCGTCACAGCCACCATGTGTCACCTCGGCCCCAACTCTCCCTACCTGATGGGGTGCTACCTCACATGTGCCACCCACATGACAATGCAGTCACAGCCACTAGCTGTCACCTCATCCCCATGACACCACACCTGGTGGGGTGTCATCTCTTGCATGCCACCCATGTGATGAGGACACCACAGCCACCAGGTGTCACCTTAGCTCAATCACACTCTGTCCTCCAGTGTGTCACCTCATGCAAGCCACACGTGTTGTGAGTCCATCACAGTCATCATGTGTCACCTCAACCCAGGTGCACCTTGCCGTGTGCAATGCCACTTCGCATGAGTCACCTGAAATGTGAGGCCTTCATGGCTGCCAGGTGTCACCTAGGCCTGGGCACACCCCACCTGGTGGGATGCTACATCTCATTGGTCACCCGCATGTTGAGGACATTACAGTGGCCTGGTGGAACCTCGGCCCCATCACTCCCTACCTGGTGGGGTGCTACCTCATACATGCCACCCACATGGCAAGGCCATCACAGCCACAAGGTGTCACCTCAGCCTGGTCACACCCTCCCCAGTGGAGAGTCACCTTTCACATGCCACCCATATTGCTCATCTGTCACACCAACCATGTGTCACCTCAACCTGGGTGCACCCCACCCAGCACTGGTAACCCACGTTGCAGGGCAATCACAGCAACCAGATGTCACCTCGGCATGGGCACACCCCACCCAGCAGGATACCACCTCATGCGGGTCACCAGTGTGTTGAGGCCCTCACGGCCGCCATCTTTCACCTAGGCCTGGGCACACCCCACCCAGTGGGGTTTCAACTCACGAATGTCACCCATGCAGTGAGGCCTTCATGGCTGCTGGTTGTCACCTTGGCCCAGTCATACACCACCCAGTAGGATGCCACCACACAGGGGTAACCAGCGTGGCAAGGCTGTCACGGCTGCCGGGTGTCATCTTGGCCCGTTCACACCACGCACAGCTGGGTGCCACCTCGTGCTAGCCACCCACGTGGCAAGTCATCTCAGCCACCATGTTTCCCTTTGGCCCCATCACTCTAGGCCTGGTGGGGTGTGACCTCACATGTGTACCCACATGGTGAGGCAGTAACAGCCATAGTGTTTTACCTCATCCCCATGACACCATGCCCAGTGGTGTGTCATCTCTTGTGTGCCATCCATGTGGCAAGCCCATCATGGCTGCTGGGTGTCACCTCAGCCCGATCACACCCTACCTGGCAGGGCTAACCTCATGCATGCCACCCACATTGCAAGTCCAATCTGGTCGCTGTGTCATGTCAACCCAGTCACAACACACCATGCAGGATTCCAAATCGCATGGGTCACCTGTGTTGTGAGGCCTTCACAGCCACTGAGTGTCATCTCGACCTGGGTACACCTTGCCCATTGGGATGTCACCTAGCATGTGCCACCCACATGGTGCAGCACTCACGGCCACCAATGTTCAGCCCCGTCACTCCCTGCCCAGGAGAATGTCACCTCAACATGGCACCTGCATGGCAAGGTGGTCACACCACTGGGTGTCACGTCTGCATGGTCACACCCCACCCCGCAGGTTGCCACCTGGCAAAGGTCAACTGTATGGTGAGGCTGTCATGGCTGCCAGATGTCTCCTCTGCCTGAGCACACAATGCCTGGTGGGGAGCCACCATGCACAGATCACCCACGTGATGAGGCCCTCACAGCCACCAGGTGTCACCCTGGTTGCTTCACACACCACCCAGAGGGGTACAACCTCGTATGGGTCACCTGCATGGAGAAGCCATCACTGCCACTGGGTGACAGCTTAGCTCAGTCACACCATGTCTTGTGGGGAGCCACCTCACTTGGGTCACCCATGTGGTGAGGCTGTCCTAGCCATGGGATGTCACCTTGACCCCTTCATAGCATTCACAGCAGGGTGCCACCATGCTAGAGCCACCTAAGAGGCAAGGGATCATGACCACCATGTGTCATCTCAGCCACGTCACACCCCACCAGGCAAGGTGCTACCTCACCCATGTCACCAGCATGGTGAGGCTATCAAGGCCGCGAGGTGTCACCTAAGCCCACTCAGACACTGCCCGATGGGGTGCTACATAGTGCATGCTACTCACATGGCTAGGCCATCATGGCCACTGGGTGTCACTTCAGCCCCGTCATTCCCCACCCTGCCAGGTGCCACCTTGATGTGCCACCCACATAGCTAGGCAATCACACCACTAGATGCCACCTTGTCCCTGTGACACCACACCTGGCACCATGTCATCTCTTGTGTGTCCCCCATGTAGTGAGGCCATCACGGCAACTGGGTGTCACCTCTTCCTGGTCAATACCCACCTGCCAGGGTGTCAACTAGCATGTGCTTCCCTCAGGACGAGACCATCACAGCCACCAGGTGTCACCTCAGCCCGATCACACACTGCACAGTGGGGTGTCACCTGGTGCATGCCACCTGTGCTTCAAGTCTGTCTCGGTCAAAGTGTGTCACCTCAATCCGGGCATACCCCACCATGTGAGATGCCACCTCGCATGGTTACTCACGTTGTGAGCACCTCTATGCCACCAGATGTCACCTTGGCCTGGTTACACCCTGCCAGGCAGGGTGCCAGCTCATGTGGGTCACCCATGTGGTGAGGTCCTCATGGCCACTGGGCATCACCTTGGACCAGTCACACACCACCTAACAGGGTGCCAATTTGCAAGGGTCACCCATGTGATGTGGCTCTCACAGCTGCTGTGGATCACTTTGGCCTGCTCACACTGCAGCCTGCAGGGTGCAATCTCACACTTGCTACGATTGTGGTGTGGCTGTCATGGCCGCCAGGTGTCCCCTTGGCCTGGTCACAACCCACACAGCATGGTGCCACCTCTTGCAGGTCACCCATGTGGCAAGGCCATCACTGCTGCCGGGTGTCACCTCAGCTCAGTCACAACCTGCGCAGCAGGAAGCCACCTAGTATAGGTCACCAGGGTTGTGAGGCTGTCACAGCCACAGGGTGTCCATTGGCCCCATCGCACCTTGCCTGGCAGGGTGCTACCATGTGTGTGCCACCCAAGTGGTGAGGCCATCACAGCCACCAGGTGCCACCTCGGCCCTGTAACACCCCACCTGGTTGGGTGCAACCTTGCACTTGCCACTCATGTAGCTGGGCCATCACAGCACCATGTGTCACCTTGGCACCCTTACACCCTGCCCAGAGCAGTGGCACTTTGCAGGTTCCACCCACATTGCAAGGCCATTACGGCTGCTGGGTGTCACTTCAGCCCCGCCACACCCTGCCTGGGGGGTGTCAACTCATGTGATTCACCCACGTGGTGAGGCCATCAGGGATATCAGGCCTCACCTCAGCCCAGGTACATCCACCCTGTGGGGTGCCACCTTACATATGTAAGCCATGTGGTGAGGCTGTCAGTGTTGCCAGGTCTCACCTCAGCCCAGGGACACCATGTCTGGCCAAGAGCCACTTCGTGCATGCCACCCACATGGCAAGGCCATGACGGCCACAGGGTGTCACCTAGGATTATCAAACACAGCCCAACAGTGTACCACCTTGGGCATGCCATGCATGTGGTGATGCTGTCATGACCATCAGGTATCACCTTGAATTGGGCACACCCCATCAGGCAGGGTGCCATCTCGTGAGGGTCACCTGGGTTGTGAGGCCCTCTCAGCCACCAGGTGGCACCTAGGCCCATGCACACCCCACCCACCAGAGTGCCATCTCACAAGGGTCACACTTGTGGCATGGCCCTCATGGCAACCGGCTGTCACCTAGGCCCAGGCACATCCAGCCCAACAGGATGCCACCATGCATGGGTCAGCCATGTGGTGAGGCTGTAATGGCTGCCAGATGTCACCTCAGCTCAGTCACACCCTGCCTGGCAAAAAGCCACCTCACATGGGTCATCCGTGTTGAGAGCCTGTCACAACCACGGGGTGTCCATTGGCCCCATCACACCCTGCTGGCAGGGTGCCACATCATGCATACCACCTAAGTGCTGAGGCCATTATGGTCACAAGGTGTAACCTCGTTCCAGTAACACCCCACCCTGATGGGAGCACCCTTGCACTTGTCACACACATAGCTGCACCGTCAAATCCACCGGGGGTACCTAGACCCCCTCACATCCCACCTGCGGTGTGCCACTTTGCATGTGCCACCCATGTTGCAAGGCCATTATGGCTGCCAGATGTCACATCAGATCCATCACACCCCACCTAGCAGAGTGCCACGTCACATCAGTCACCCACGTGCTGTGGCCATCAGGGCTGCCAGGTGTCACATCAACCTGGGCATATCCACCCAGTGGGGTGCCACCTCACAAAGGTAACCCACGTGGCAAGTACATCATAGCGGCTGGCTGTCACCTCAGCCCAGGCACACGCCACCTGATGGGGAGCCACCTTGCCCCTGTCACCCGAGTGGCAAGGCCATCACAGAAGCTGTGTTTGACATTGGCCTGGGCACACGCCGCCTGGTGGGATGCCACCACACCAGGGTCACCTATGTGGTGAGGCTGTCATGCCATTGGGTGTTGCCTCAGCCCAGTCACACATCACCTGGGGGCTGCCACCTCGCATGGGTCACCCACATGTTGATGCCCTCATGAAGGATGGGATTCACCTTCGCCTGGGCACACACCAACTGGAGGAGTGCCACATACTGTGGTGCATCTGCCTGATGAGGCCTGCATGGCAGCTGGGTGTCACCTAGACCTGGGCACACCCCACCCATCACGGTGACACATCGCACATGCCACCTGCATGGCGATGTGGTCAGGATGCCGAGTTTCACCTCGGCCACTTCACAACCTGCCCAGTGGGGAGCCACCTCATGCAGGTGATGCACATGGCAAGACCCTCATGGCCAGGGTGTCACTTAGGCCTGGTCACACCCCACCCAACAGAGTGCCACTTCACACATATCACCCATGAGGCAAGGCCGTAATGGACACTGGGGGTCCCCTCGGCCCAGTTACACACTGCCTGGCTGTGTGCCACCATGTGTGGGTCTCCCGTGTGGCTAGGCCTAGATGCCCACTGGGTTTCACCTCAGAACTGGCACAACCCACCCAGCTGGGTGCAACCTCATGTGGGTCACCCACGTTTTGAGGCCATAATGGAAGTGGGGTTTGACCTCGGCCTGGGCAACTCCCATTGAGAGGGATGCCACTCCACATGTGCCATCCGCATGGTGAGGCCATCATGGCCACCAGGTGTCACCTCGGCCTTGGGACACTCTGCCCAGTGGAGAGCAACCTCATGCATGCCCCATGTGGTGAGGCCTTGTACAGGTCACCTGCATGGTGAGGCCATCACAGCCACCAGGTGTCACTTTGGCACAGTCATGTGCTGCCCAACAGGTTGCCACATCACACTGGTCACCCACGTGGTAAGGCTGTCATGGCCCCTGAGTGTCACCTTAGCCTGGGCACACCCAACCTGGTGGGGTGCCACCCATGTGGTGAGGCCATCACAGAAACTGTGTTTGACCTTGGCCCAGAAACACCTGCCCAGTGGGGTTCCAGCCAGCCAGGGTCACCCATTTGGTGAGGCCCACACACTGCCAGGTTTCACCTAGGCCTGGGCACACCCCACCTGGTGGGATGCTACATCTCATTGGTCACCCGCATGTTGAGGACATTACTGTGGCCTGGTGGAACCTCGGCCCCATCACTCCCTACCTGGTGGGGTGCTACCTCGTACAGGCCACCCACATTGCAAGGCCGTCACAGCCACCAGGTGTCACCTCAGCCCCATTGTACTCCACCCATCAGGGTGCCACCTCACACGGGTCACCTGTGAGGCAAACCCATCATGGCCGCCAGGTGTCACATCAGTCCTGTCAAACCCCACCAGGTCAGGTAAAACCTCACAAATGTCACCAGCATGGCAAGGTCATCATGACCGTGGCGTGTCACCTCAACCCCATAACACACCACCTGGCAGGGTGAAACCTTGCATGAGCCACCCACGTGGTGAGGACTTCACAGCCACTGGGTGTCAAAATGGCCCAGACACACACCTCATGGTGGAATGCCACCTCATGCAGGTCACCCATGTGGTGAGGCCGTCACAGCCACCATGTGTCACCTCGGCCCCAACTCTCCCTACCTGATGGGGTGCTACCTCACATGTGCCACCCACATGACAATGCAGTCACAGCCACTAGCTGTCACCTCATCCCCATGACACCACACCTGGTGGGGTGTCATCTCTTGCATGCAACCCATGTGATGAGGACACCACAGCCACCAGGTGTCACCTTAGCTCAATCACACTCTGTCCTCCAGTGTGTCACCTCATGCAAGCCACACGTGTTGTGAGTCCATCACAGTCATCATGTGTCACCTCAACCCAGGTGCACCTTGCCGTGTGCAATGCCACTTCGCATGAGTCACCTGAAATGTGAGGCCTTCATGGCTGCCAGGTGTCACCTAGGCCTGGGCACACCCCACCTGGTGGGATGCTACATCTCATTGGTCACCCGCATGTTGAGGACATTACAGTGGCCTGGTGGAACCTCGGCCCCATCACTCCCTACCTGGTGGGGTGCTACCTCATACATGCCACCCACATGGCAAGGCCATCACAGCCACAAGGTGTCACCTCAGCCTGGTCACACCCTCCCCAGTGGAGAGTCACCTTTCACATGCCACCCATATTGCTCATCTGTCACACCAACCATGTGTCACCTCAACCTGGGTGCACCCCACCCAGCACTGGTAACCCACGTTGCAGGGCAATCACAGCAACCAGATGTCACCTCGGCATGGGCACACCCCACCCAGCAGGATACCACCTCATGCGGGTCACCAGTGTGTTGAGGCCCTCACGGACGCCATGTTTCACCTAGGCCTGGGCACACACCACCCAGTGGGGTTTCAACTCACGAATGTCACCCATGTAGTGAGGCCTTCATGGCTGCTGGTTGTCACCTTGGCCCAGTCATACACCACCCAGTAGGATGCCACCACACAGGGGTAACCAGCGTGGCAAGGCTGTCACGGCTGCCGGGTGTCATCTTGGCCCGTTCACACCACGCACAGCTGGGTGCCACCTCGTGCTAGCCACCCACGTGGCAAGTCATCTCAGCCACCATGTTTCCCTTTGGCCCCATCACTCTAGGCCTGGTGGGGTGTGACCTCACATGTGTACCCACATGGTGAGGCAGTAACAGCCATAGTGTTTTACCTCATCCCCATGACACCATGCCCAGTGGTGTGTCATCTCTTGTGTGCCATCCATGTGGCAAGCCCATCATGGCTGCTGGGTGTCACCTCAGCCCGATCACACCCTACCTGGCAGGGCTAACCTCATGCATGCCACCCACATTGCAAGTCCAATCTGGTCGCTGTGTCATGTCAACCCAGTCACAACACACCATGCAGGATTCCAAATCGCATGGGTCACCTGTGTTGTGAGGCCTTCACAGCCACTGAGTGTCATCTCGACCTGGGTACACCTTGCCCATTGGGATGTCACCTAGCATGTGCCACCCACATGGTGCAGCACTCACGGCCACCAATGTTCAGCCCCGTCACTCCCTGCCCAGGAGAATGTCACCTCAACATGGCACCTGCATGGCAAGGTGGTCACACCACTGGGTGTCACGTCTGCATGGTCACACCCCACCCCGCAGGTTGCCACCTGGCAAAGGTCAACTGTATGGTGAGGCTGTCATGGCTGCCAGATGTCTCCTCTGCCTGAGCACACAATGCCTGGTGGGGAGCCACCATGCACAGATCACCCACGTGATGAGGCCCTCACAGCCACCAGGTGTCACCCTGGTTGCTTCACACACCACCCAGAGGGGTACAACCTCGTATGGGTCACCTGCATGGAGAAGCCATCACTGCCACTGGGTGACAGCTTAGCTCAGTCACACCATGTCTTGTGGGGAGCCACCTCACTTGGGTCACCCATGTGGTGAGGCTGTCCTAGCCATGGGATGTCACCTTGACCCCTTCATAGCATTCACAGCAGGGTGCCACCATGCTAGAGCCACCTAAGAGGCAAGGGATCATGACCACCATGTGTCATCTCAGCCACGTCACACCCCACCAGGCAAGGTGCTACCTCACCCATGTCACCAGCATGGTGAGGCTATCAAGGCCGCGAGGTGTCACCTAAGCCCACTCAGACACTGCCCGATGGGGTGCTACATAGTGCATGCTACTCACATGGC
The DNA here is from genome assembly GCF_030028045.1 of Hippopotamus amphibius kiboko. Lineage (NCBI taxonomy): Eukaryota > Metazoa > Chordata > Mammalia > Artiodactyla > Hippopotamidae > Hippopotamus > Hippopotamus amphibius. The sequence goes on along the minus strand of NW_026648428.1, from coordinate 45,237 downwards.
TAGGCCATCATGGCCACTGGGTGTCACTTCAGCCCCGTCATTCCCCACCCTGCCAGGTGCCACCTTGATGTGCCACCCGCATAGCTAGGCAATCACACCACTAGATGCCACCTTGTCCCTGTGACACCACACCTGGCACCATGTCATCTCTTGTGTGTCCCCCATGTAGTGAGGCCATCACGGCAACTGGGTGTCACCTCTTCCTGGTCAATACCCACCTGCCAGGGTGTCAACTAGCATGTGCTTCCCTCAGGACGAGACCATCACAGCCACCAGGTGTCACCTCAGCCCGATGACACACTGCACAGTGGGGTGTCACCTGGTGCATGCCACCTGTGCTTCAAGTCTGTCTCGGTCAAAGTGTGTCACCTCAATCCGGGCATACCCCACCATGTGAGATGCCACCTCGCATGGTTACTCACGTTGTGAGCACCTCTATGCCACCAGATGTCACCTTGGCCTGGTTACACCCTGCCAGGCAGGGTGCCAGCTCATGTGGGTCACCCATGTGGTGAGGTCCTCATGGCCACTGGGCATCACCTTGGACCAGTCACACACCACCTAACAGGGTGCCAATTTGCAAGGGTCACCCATGTGATGTGGCTCTCACAGCTGCTGTGGATCACTTTGGCCTGCTCACACTGCAGCCTGCAGGGTGCAATCTCACACTTGCTACGATTGTGGTGTGGCTGTCATGGCCGCCAGGTGTCCCCTTGGCCTGGTCACAACCCACACAGCATGGTGCCACCTCTTGCAGGTCACCCATGTGGCAAGGCCATCACTGCTGCCGGGTGTCACCTCAGCTCAGTCACAACCTGCGCAGCAGGAAGCCACCTAGTATAGGTCACCAGGGTTGTGAGGCTGTCACAGCCACAGGGTGTCCATTGGCCCCATCGCACCTTGCCTGGCAGGGTGCTACCATGTGTGTGCCACCCAAGTGGTGAGGCCATCACAGCCACCAGGTGCCACCTCGGCCCTGTAACACCCCACCTGGTTGGGTGCAACCTTGCACTTGCCACTCATGTAGCTGGGCCATCACAGCACCATGTGTCACCTTGGCACCCTTACACCCTGCCCAGAGCAGTGGCACTTTGCAGGTTCCACCCACATTGCAAGGCCATTACGGCTGCTGGGTGTCACTTCAGCCCCGCCACACCCTGCCTGGGGGGTGTCAACTCATGTGATTCACCCACGTGGTGAGGCCATCAGGGATATCAGGCCTCACCTCAGCCCAGGTACATCCACCCTGTGGGGTGCCACCTTACATATGTAAGCCATGTGGTGAGGCTGTCAGTGTTGCCAGGTCTCACCTCAGCCCAGGGACACCATGTATGGCCAGGAGCCACTTCGTGCATGCCACCCACATGGCAAGGCCATGACGGCCACAGGGTGTCACCTAGGATTATCAAACACAGCCCAACAGTGTACCACCTTGGGCATGCCATGCATGTGGTGATGCTGTCATGACCATCAGGTATCACCTTGAATTGGGCACACCCCATCAGGCAGGGTGCCATCTCGTGAGGGTCACCTGGGTTGTGAGGCCCTCTCAGCCACCAGGTGGCACCTAGGCCCATGCACACCCCACCCACCAGAGTGCCATCTCACAAGGGTCACACTTGTGGCATGGCCCTCATGGCAACCGGCTGTCACCTAGGCCCAGGCACATCCAGCCCAACAGGATGCCACCATGCATGGGTCAGCCATGTGGTGAGGCTGTAATGGCTGCCAGATGTCACCTCAGCTCAGTCACACCCTGCCTGGCAAAAAGCCACCTCACATGGGTCATCCGTGTTGAGAGCCTGTCACAACCACGGGGTGTCCATTGGCCCCATCACACCCTGCTGGCAGGGTGCCACATCATGCATACCACCCAAGTGCTGAGGCCATTATGGTCACAAGGTGTAACCTCGGTCCAGTAACACCCCACCCTGATGGGAGCACCCTTGCACTTGTCACACACATAGCTGCACCGTCAAATCCACCGGGGGTACCTAGACCCCCTCACATCCCACCTGCGGTGTGCCACTTTGCATGTGCCACCCATGTTGCAAGGCCATTATGGCTGCCAGATGTCACATCAGATCCATCACACCCCACCTAGCAGAGTGCCACGTCACATCAGTCACCCACGTGCTGTGGCCATCAGGGCTGCCAGGTGTCACATCAACCTGGGCATATCCACCCAGTGGGGTGCCACCTCACAAAGGTAACCCACGTGGCAAGTACATCATAGCGGCTGGCTGTCACCTCAGCCCAGGCACACGCCACCTGATGGGGAGCCACCTTGCCCCTGTCACCCGAGTGGCAAGGCCATCACAGAAGCTGTGTTTGACATTGGCCTGGGCACACGCCGCCTGGTGGGATGCCACCACACCAGGGTCACCTATGTGGTGAGGCTGTCATGCCATTGGGTGTTGCCTCAGCCCAGTCACACATCACCTGGGGGCTGCCACCTCGCATGGGTCACCCACATGTTGATGCCCTCATGAAGGATGGGATTCACCTTCGCCTGGGCACACACCAACTGGAGGAGTGCCACATACTGTGGTGCCTCTGCCTGATGAGGCCTGCATGGCAGCTGGGTGTCACCTAGACCTGGGCACACCCCACCCATCACGGTGACACATCGCACATGCCACCTGCATGGCGATGTGGTCAGGATGCCGAGTTTCACCTCGGCCACTTCACAACCTGCCCAGTGGGGAGCCACGTCATGCAGGTGATGCACATGGCAAGACCCTCATGGCCAGGGTGTCACTTAGGCCTGGTCACACCCCACCCAACAGAGTGCCACTTCACACATATCACCCATGAGGCAAGGCCGTAATGGACACTGGGGGTCCCCTCGGCCCAGTTACACACTGCCTGGCTGTGTGCCACCATGTGTGGGTCTCCCGTGTGGCTAGGCCTAGATGCCCACTGGGTTTCACCTCAGAACTGGCACAACCCACCCAGCTGGGTGCAACCTCATGTGGGTCACCCACGTTTTGAGGCCATAATGGAAGTGGGGTTTGACCTCGGCCTGGGCAACTCCCATCGAGAGGGATGCCACTCCACATGTGCCATCCGCATGGTGAGGCCATCATGGCCACCAGGTGTCACCTCGGCCTTGGGACACTCTGCCCAGTGGAGAGCAACCTCATGCATGCCACCCATGTGGTGAGGCCTTGTACAGGTCACCTGCATGGTGAGGCCATCACAGCCACCAGGTGTCACTTTGGCACAGTCATGTGCTGCCCAACAGGTTGCCACATCACACTGGTCACCCACGTGGTAAGGCTGTCATGGCCCCTGAGTGTCACCTTAGCCTGGGCACACCCAACCTGGTGGGGTGCCACCCATGTGGTGAGGCCATCACAGAAACTGTGTTTGACCTTGGCCCAGAAACACCTGCCCAGTGGGGTTCCAGCCAGCCAGGGTCACCCATTTGGTGAGGCCCACACACTGCCAGGTGTCACCTAGGCCTGTGCACACCCCACCTGGTGGGATGCTACATCTCATTGGTCACCCGCATGTTGAGGACATTACTGTGGCCTGGTGGAACCTCGGCCCCATCACTCCCTACCTGGTGGGGTGCTACCTCGTACAGGCCACCCACATTGCAAGGCCGTCACAGCCACCAGGTGTCACCTCAGCCCCATTGTACTCCACCCATCAGGGTGCCACCTCACACAGGTCACCTGTGAGGCAAACCCATCATGGCCGCCAGGTGTCACATCAGTCCTGTCAAACCCCACCAGGTCAGGTAAAACCTCACAAATGTCACCAGCATGGCAAGGTCATCATGACCGTGGCGTGTCACCTCAGCCCCATAACACACCACCTGGCAGGGTGAAACCTTGCATGAGCCACCCACGTGGTGAGGACTTCACAGCCACTGGGTGTCAAAATGGCCCAGACACACACCTCATGGTGGAATGCCACCTCATGCAGGTCACCCATGTGGTGAGGCTGTCACAGCCACCATGTGTCACCTCGGCCCCAACTCTCCCTACCTGATGGGGTGCTACCTCACATGTGCCACCCACATGACAATGCAGTCACAGCCACTAGCTGTCACCTCATCCCCATGACACCACACCTGGTGGGGTGTCATCTCTTGCATGCCACCCATGTGATGAGGACACCACAGCCACCAGGTGTCACCTTAGCTCAATCACACTCTGTCCTCCAGTGTGTCACCTCATGCAAGCCACACGTGTTGTGAGTCCATCACAGTCATCATGTGTCACCTCAACCCAGGTGCACCTTGCCGTGTGCAATGCCACTTCGCATGAGTCACCTGAAATGTGAGGCCTTCATGGCTGCCAGGTGTCACCTAGGCCTGGGCACACCCCACCTGGTGGGATGCTACATCTCATTGGTCACCCGCATGTTGAGGACATTACAGTGGCCTGGTGGAACCTCGGCCCCATCACTCCCTACCTGGTGGGGTGCTACCTCATACATGCCACCCACATGGCAAGGCCATCACAGCCACAAGGTGTCACCTCAGCCTGGTCACACCCTCCCCAGTGGAGAGTCACCTTTCACATGCCACCCATATTGCTCATCTGTCACACCAACCATGTGTCACCTCAACCTGGGTGCACCCCACCCAGCACTGGTAACCCACGTTGCAGGGCAATCACAGCAACCAGATGTCACCTCAGCATGGGCACACCCCACCCAGCAGGATACCACCTCATGCGGGTCACCAGTGTGTTGAGGCCCTCACGGCCGCCATGTTTCTCCTAGGCCTGGGCACACACCACCCAGTGGGGTTTCAACTCACGAATGTCACCCATGTAGTGAGGCCTTCATGGCTGCTGGTTGTCACCTTGGCCCAGTCATACACCACCCAGTAGGATGCCACCACACAGGGGTAACCAGCGTGGCAAGGCTGTCACGGCTGCCGGGTGTCATCTTGGCCCGTTCACACCACGCACAGCTGGGTGCCACCTCGTGCTAGCCACCCACGTGGCAAGTCATCTCAGCCACCATGTTTCCCTTTGGCCCCATCACTCTAGGCCTGGTGGGGTGTGACCTCACATGTGTACCCACATGGTGAGGCAGTAACAGCCATAGTGTTTTACCTCATCCCCATGACACCATGCCCAGTGGTGTGTCATCTCTTGTGTGCCATCCATGTGGCAAGCCCATCATGGCTGCTGGGTGTCACCTCAGCCCGATCACACCCTACCTGGCAGGGCTAACCTCATGCATGCCACCCACATTGCAAGTCCAATCTGGTCGCTGTGTCATGTCAACCCAGTCACAACACACCATGCAGGATTCCAAATCGCATGGGTCACCTGTGTTGTGAGGCCTTCACAGCCACTGAGTGTCATCTCGACCTGGGTACACCTTGCCCATTGGGATGTCACCTAGCATGTGCCACCCACATGGTGCAGCACTCACGGCCACCAATGTTCAGCCCCGTCACTCCCTGCCCAGGAGAATGTCACCTCAACATGGCACCTGCATGGCAAGGTGGTCACACCACTGGGTGTCACGTCTGCATGGTCACACCCCACCCCGCAGGTTGCCACCTGGCAAAGGTCAACTGTATGGTGAGGCTGTCATGGCTGCCAGATGTCTCCTCTGCCTGAGCACACAATGCCTGGTGGGGAGCCACCATGCACAGATCACCCACGTGATGAGGCCCTCACAGCCACCAGGTGTCACCCTGGTTGCTTCACACACCACCCAGAGGGGTACAACCTCGTATGGGTCACCTGCATGGAGAAGCCATCACTGCCACTGGGTGACAGCTTAGCTCAGTCACACCATGTCTTGTGGGGAGCCACCTCACTTGGGTCACCCATGTGGTGAGGCTGTCCTAGCCATGGGATGTCACCTTGACCCCTTCATAGCATTCACAGCAGGGTGCCACCATGCTAGAGCCACCTAAGAGGCAAGGGATCATGACCACCATGTGTCATCTCAGCCACGTCACACCCCACCAGGCAAGGTGCTACCTCACCCATGTCACCAGCATGGTGAGGCTATCAAGGCCGCGAGGTGTCACCTAAGCCCACTCAGACACTGCCCGATGGGGTGCTACATAGTGCATGCTACTCACATGGCTAGGCCATCATGGCCACTGGGTGTCACTTCAGCCCCGTCATTCCCCACCCTGCCAGGTGCCACCTTGATGTGCCACCCGCATAGCTAGGCAATCACACCACTAGATGCCACCTTGTCCCTGTGACACCACACCTGGCACCATGTCATCTCTTGTGTGTCCCCCATGTAGTGAGGCCATCACGGCAACTGGGTGTCACCTCTTCCTGGTCAATACCCACCTGCCAGGGTGTCAACTAGCATGTGCTTCCCTCAGGACGAGACCATCACAGCCACCAGGTGTCACCTCAGCCCGATCACACACTGCACAGTGGGGTGTCACCTGGTGCATGCCACCTGTGCTTCAAGTCTGTCTCGGTCAAAGTGTGTCACCTCAATCCGGGCATACCCCACCATGTGAGATGCCACCTCGCATGGTTACTCACGTTGTGAGCACCTCTATGCCACCAGATGTCACCTTGGCCTGGTTACAGCCTGCCAGGCAGGGTGCCAGCTCATGTGGGTCACCCATGTGGTGAGGTCCTCATGGCCACTGGGCATCACCTTGGACCAGTCACACACCACCTAACAGGGTGCCAATTTGCAAGGGTCACCCATGTGATGTGGCTCTCACAGCTGCTGTGGATCACTTTGGCCTGCTCACACTGCAGCCTGCAGGGTGCAATCTCACACTTGCTACGATTGTGGTGTGGCTGTCATGGCCGCCAGGTGTCCCCTTGGCCTGGTCACAACCCACACAGCATGGTGCCACCTCTTGCAGGTCACCCATGTGGCAAGGCCATCACTGCTGCCGGGTGTCACCTCAGCTCAGTCACAACCTGCGCAGCAGGAAGCCACCTAATATAGGTCACCAGGGTTGTGAGGCTGTCACAGCCACAGGGTGTCCATTGGCCCCATCGCACCTTGCCTGGCAGGGTGCTACCATGTGTGTGCCACCCAAGTGGTGAGGCCATCACAGCCACCAGGTGCCACCTCGGCCCTGTAACACCCCACCTGTTTGGGTGCAACCTTGCACTTGCCACCCATGTAGCTGGGCCATCACAGCACCATGTGTCACCTTGGCACCCTTACACCCTGCCAAGAGCGGTGGCACTTTGCAGGTTCCACCCACAGTGCAAGGCCATTACGGCTGCTGGGTGTCACTTCAGCCCCACCACACCCTGCCTGGTGGGGTGTCAACTCATGTGATTCACCCACGTGGTGAGGCCATCAGGGATATCAGGCCTCACCTCAGCCCAGGCACATCCACCCTGTGGGGTGCCACCTTACATGTGTAAGCCATGTGGTGAGGCCGTCAGTGTTGCCAGGTCTCACCTCAGCCCAGGGACACCATGTCCGGCCAGGAGCCACTTCGTGCATGCCACCCACATGGCAAGGCCATGACGGCCACAGGGTGTCACCTAGGATTATCAAACACAGCCCAACAGTGTACCACCTTGGGCATGCCATGCATGTGGTGATGCTGTCATGACCATCAGGTATCACCTTGAATTGGGCACACCCCATCAGGCAGGGTGCCATCTCGTGAGGGTCACCTGGGTTGTGAGGCCCTCTCAGCCACCAGGTGGCACCTAGGCCCATGCACACCCCACCCACCAGAGTGCCATCTCACAAGGGTCACACTTGTGGCATGGCCCTCATGGCAACCGGCTGTCACCTAGGCCCAGGCACATCCAGCCCAACAGGATGCCACCATGCATGGGTCAGCCATGTGGTGAGGCTGTAATGGCTGCCAGATGTCACCTCAGCTCAGTCACACCCTGCCTGGCAAAAAGCCACCTCACATGGGTCATCCGTGTTGAGAGCCTGTCACAACCACGGGGTGTCCATTGGCCCCATCACACCCTGCTGGCAGGGTGCCACATCATGCATACCACCCAAGTGCTGAGGCCATTATGGTCACAAGGTGTAACCTCGGTCCAGTAACACCCCACCCTGATGGGAGCACCCTTGCACTTGTCACACACATAGCTGCACCGTCAAATCCACCGGGGGTACCTAGACCCCCTCACATCCCACCTGCGGTGTGCCACTTTGCATGTGCCACCCATGTTGCAAGGCCATTATGGCTGCCAGATGTCACATCAGATCCATCACACCCCACCTAGCAGAGTGCCACGTCACATCAGTCCCCCACGTGCTGTGGCCATCAGGGCTGCCAGGTGTCACATCAACCTGGGCATATCCACCCAGTGGGGTGCCACCTCACATAGGTAACCCACGTGGCAAGTACATCATAGCGGCTGGCTGTCACCTCAGCCCAGGCACACGCCACCTGATGGGGAGCCACCTTGCCCCTGTCACCCGAGTGGCAAGGCCATCACAGAAGCTGTGTTTGACATTGGCCTGGGCACACGCCGCCTGGTGGGATGCCACCACACCAGGGTCACCTATGTGGTGAGGCTGTCATGCCATTGGGTGTTGCCTCAGCCCAGTCACACATCACCTGGGGGCTGCCACCTCGCATGGGTCACCCACATGTTGATGCCCTCATGAAGGATGGGATTCACCTTCGCCTTGGCACACACCAACTGGAGGAGTGCCACATACTGTGGTGCATCTGCCTGATGAGGCCTGCATGGCAGCTGGGTGTCACCTAGACCTGGGCACACCCCACCCATCACGGTGACACATCGCACATGCCACCTGCATGGCGATGTGGTCAGGATGCCGAGTTTCACCTCGGCCACTTCACAACCTGCCCAGTGGGGAGCCACCTCATGCAGGTGATGCACATGGCAAGACCCTCATGGCCAGGGTGTCACTTAGGCCTGGTCACACCCCACCCAACAGAGTGCCACTTCACACATATCACCCATGAGGCAAGGCCGTAATGGACACTGGGGGTCCCCTCGGCCCAGTTACACACTGCCTGGCTGTGTGCCACCATGTGTGGGTCTCCCGTGTGGCTAGGCCTAGATGCCCACTGGGTTTCACCTCAGAACTGGCACAACCCACCCAGCTGGGTGCAACCTCATGTGGGTCACCCACGTTTTGAGGCCATAATGGAAGTGGGGTTTGACCTCGGCCTGGGCAACTCCCATTGAGAGGGATGCCACTCCACATGTGCCATCCGCATGGTGAGGCCATCATGGCCACCAGGTGTCACCTCGGCCTTGGGACACTCTGCCCAGTGGAGAGCAACCTCATGCATGCCCCATGTGGTGAGGCCTTGTACAGGTCACCTGCATGGTGAGGCCATCACAGCCACCAGGTGTCACTTTGGCACAGTCATGTGCTGCCCAACAGGTTGCCACATCACACTGGTCACCCACGTGGTAAGGCTGTCATGGCCCCTGAGTGTCACCTTAGCCTGGGCACACCCAACCTGGTGGGGTGCCACCCATGTGGTGAGGCCATCACAGAAACTGTGTTTGACCTTGGCCCAGAAACACCTGCCCAGTGGGGTTCCAGCCAGCCAGGGTCACCCATTTGGTGAGGCCCACACACTGCCAGGTTTCACCTAGGCCTGGGCACACCCCACCTGGTGGGATGCTACATCTCATTGGTCACCCGCATGTTGAGGACATTACTGTGGCCTGGTGGAACCTCGGCCCCATCACTCCCTACCTGGTGGGGTGCTACCTCGTACAGGCCACCCACATTGCAAGGCCGTCACAGCCACCAGGTGTCACCTCAGCCCCATTGTACTCCACCCATCAGGGTGCCACCTCACACGGGTCACCTGTGAGGCAAACCCATCATGGCCGCCAGGTGTCACATCAGTCCTGTCAAACCCCACCAGGTCAGGTAAAACCTCACAAATGTCACCAGCATGGCAAGGTCATCATGACCGTGGCGTGTCACCTCAGCCCCATAACACACCACCTGGCAGGGTGAAACCTTGCATGAGCCACCCACGTGGTGAGGACTTCACAGCCACTGGGTGTCAAAATGGCCCAGACACACACCTCATGGTGGAATGCCACCTCATGCAGGTCACCCATGTGGTGAGGCCGTCACAGCCACCATGTGTCACCTCAGCCCCAACTCTCCCTACCTGATGGGGTGCTACCTCACATGTGCCACCCACATGACAATGCAGTCACAGCCACTAGCTGTCACCTCATCCCCATGACACCACACCTGGGGGGGTGTCATCTCTTGCATGCCACCCATGTGATGAGGACACCACAGCCACCAGGTGTCACCTTAGCTCAATCACACTCTGTCCTCCAGTGTGTCACCTCATGCAAGCCACACGTGTTGTGAGTCCATCACAGTCATCATGTGTCACCTCAACCCAGGTGCACCTTGCCATGTGCAATGCCACTTCGCATGAGTCACCTGAAATGTGAGGCCTTCATGGCTGCCAGGTGTCACCTAGGCCTGGGCACACCCCACCTGGTGGGATGCTACATCTCATTGGTCACCCGCATGTTGAGGACATTACAGTGGCCTGGTGGAACCTCAGCCCCATCACTCCCTACCTGGTGGGGTGCTAACTCATACATGCCACCCACATGGCAAGGCCATCACAGCCACAAGGTGTCACCTCAGCCTGGTCACACCCTCCCCAGTGGAGAGTCACCTTTCGCATGCCACCCATATTGCTCATCTGTCACACCAACCATGTGTCACCTCAACCTGGGTGAACCCCACCCAGCACTGGTAACCCACGTTGCAGGGCAATCACAGCAACCAGATGTCACCTCGGCATGGGCACACCCCACCCAGCAGGATACCACCTCATGCGGGTCACCAGTGTGTTGAGGCCCTCACGGCAGCCATGTTTCACCTAGGCCTGGGCACACCCCACCCAGTGGGGTTTCAACTCACGAATGTCACCCATGTAGTGAGGCTTTCATGGCTGCTGGTTGTCACCTTGGCCCAGTCATACGCCACCCAGTAGGATGCCACCACACAGGGGTAACCGGCGTGGCAAGGCTGTCACGGCTGCCGGGTGTCATCTTGGCCCGTTCACACCACGCACAGCTGGGTGCCACCTCGTACTAGCCACCCATGTGGCAAGTCATCTCAGCCACCATGTTTCCCTTTGGCCCCATCACTCTAGGCCTGGTGGGGTGTGACCTCACATGTGCTACCCACATGGTGAGGCAGTAACAGCCATAGTGTTTTACCTCATCCCCATGACACCATGACCAGTGGGGTGTCATCTCTTGTGTGCCATCCATGTGGCAAGCCCATCATGGCTGCCGGGTGTCACCTCAGCCCGATCACACCCTACCTGGCAGGGCTAACCTCATGCATGCCACCCACATTGCAAGTCCAATCTGGTCGCTGTGTCATGTCAACCCAGTCACAACACACCATGCAGGATTCCAAATCGCATGGGTCACCTGTGTTGTGAGGCCTTCACAGCCACTGAGTGTCATCTCGACCTGGGTACACCTTGCCCATTGGGATGTCACCTAGCATGTGCCACCCACATGGTGCAGCACTCACGGCCACCAATGTTCAGCCCCGTCACTCCCTGCCCAGGAGAATGTCACCTCAACATGGCACCTGCATGGCAAGGTGGTCACACCACTGGGTGTCACGTCTGCATGGTCACACCCCACCCCGCAGGTTGCCACCTGGCAAAGGTCAACTGTATGGTGAGGCTGTCATGGCTGCCAGATGTCTCCTCTGCCTGAGCACACAATGCCTGGTGGGGAGCCACCATGCACAGATCACCCACGTGATGAGGCCCTCACAGCCACCAGGTGTCACCCTGGTTGCTTCACACACCACCCAGCGGGGTACAACCTCGTATGGGTCACCTGCATGGAGAAGCCATCACTGCCCCTGGGTGACAGCTTAGCTCAGTCACACCATGTCTTGTGGGGAGCCACCTCACTTGGGTCACCCATGTGGTGAGGCTGTCCTAGCCATGGGATGTCACCTTGACCCCTTCATAGCATTCACAGCAGGGTGCCACCATGCTAGAGCCACCTAAGAGGCAAGGGATCATGACCACCATGTGTCATCTCAGCCACGTCACACACCACCAGGCAAGGTGCTACCTCACCCATGTCACCAGCATGGTGAGGCTATCAAGGCCGCGAGGTGTCACCTAAGCCCACTCAGACACTGCCCGATGGGGTGCTACATAGTGCATGCTACTCACATGGCTAGGCCATCATGGCCACTGGGTGTCACTTCAGCCACGTCATTCCCCACCCTGCCAGGTGCCACCTTGATGTGCCACCTGCATAGCTAGGCAATCACACCACTAGGTGCCACCTTGTCCCTGTGACACCACACCTGGCACCATGTCATCTCTTGTGTGTCCCCCATGTAGTGAGGCCATCATGGCCACTGGGTGTCACCTCTTCCTGGTCAATAACCACCTGCCAGGGTGTCAACTAGCATGTGCTTCCCTCAGGACGAGACCATCACAGCCACCAGGTGTCACCTCAGCCCGATCACACACTGCACAGTGGGGTGTCACCTGGTGCATGCCACCTGTGCTGCAAGTCTGTCTCGGTCAAAGTGTGTCACCTCAACCCGGGCATACCCCACCATGTGAGATGCCACCTCGCATGGTTACTCACGTTGTGAGCACCTCTATGCCACCAGATGTCACCTTGGCCTGGTTACACCCTGCCAGGCAGGGTGCCAGCTCATGTGGGTCACCCATGTGGTGAGGTCCTCATGGCCACTGGGCATCACCTTGGACCAGTCACACACCACCTAACAGGGTGCCAATTTGCAAGGGTCACCCATGTGATGTGGCTCTCACAGCTGCTGTGGATCACTTTGGCCTGCTCACACTGCAGCCTGCAGGGTGCAATCTCACACTTGCTACGATTGTTGCGTGGCTGTCATGGCCGCCAGGTGTCCCCTTGGCCTGGTCACAACCCACACAGCATGGTGCCACCTCTTGCAGGTCACCTATGTGGCAAGGCCATCACTGCTGCTGGGTGTCACCTCAGCTCGGTCACAACCTGCGCAGCAGGAAGCCACCTAGTATAGGTCACCAGGGTTGTGAGGCTGTCACAGCCACAGGGCGTCCATTGGCCCCATCGCACCTTGCCTGGCAGGGTGCTACCATGTGTGTGCCACCCAAGTGGTGAGGCCATCACAGCCACCAGGTGCCACCTCGGCCCTGTAACACCCCGCCTGGTGGGGTGCAACCTTGCACTTGCCACCCATGTAGCTGGGCCATCACAGCACCATGTGTCACCTTGGCACCCTTACACCCTGCCCAGAGCGGTGGCACTTTGCAGGTTCCACCCCCATTGCAAGGCCATTACAGCTGCTGGGTGTCACTTCAGCCCCACCACACCCTGCCTGGTGGGGTGTCAACTCATGTGATTCACCCACGTGGTGAGGCCATCAGGGATATCAGGCCTCACCTCAGCCCAGGCACATCCACCCTGTGGGGTGCCACCTTACATGTGTAAGCCATGTGGTGAGGCTGTCAGTGTTGCCAGGTCTCACCTCAGCCCAGGGACACCATGTCTGGCCAGGAGCCACTTCATGCATGCCACTCACATGGCAAGGCCATGACGGCCACAGGGTGTCACCTAGGATTATCAAACACAGCCCAACAGTGTACCACCTTGGGCATGCCATGCATGTGGTGATGCTGTCATGACCATCAGGTATCACCTTGAATTGGGCACACCCCATCAGGCAGGGTGCCATCTCGTGAGGGTCACCTGGGTTGTGAGGCCCTCTCAGCCACCAGGTGGCACCTAGGCCCATGCACACCCCACCCACCAGAGTGCCATCTCACAAGGGTCACACTTGTGGCATGGCCCTCATGGCAACCGGCTGTCACCTAGGCCCAGGCACATCCAGCCCAACAGGATGCCACCATGCATGGGTCACCCATGTGGTGAGGCTGTAATGGCTGCCAGATGTCACCTCAGCTCAGTCACACCCTGCCTGGCAAAAAGCCACCTCACATGGGTCATCCGTGTTGAGAGCCTGTCACAACCACGGGGTGTCCATTGGCCCATCACACCCTGCTGGCAGGGTGCCACATCATGCATACCACCCAAGTGCTGAGGCCATTATGGTCACAAGGTGTAACCTCGGTCCAGTAACACCCCACCCAGATGGGAGCACACTTGCACTTGTCACACACATAGCTGCACCATCAAAGCCACCGGGGGTCACCAAGACCCCCTCACATCCCACCTGTGGTGTGCCACTTTGCATGTGCCACCCATGTTGCAAGGCCATTATGGCTGCCAGATGTCACATCAGATCCATCACACCCCACCTAGCAGAGTGCCATGTCACATCAGTCACCCATGTGCTGTGGCCATCAGGGCTGCCAGGTGTCATATCAACCTGGGCATATCCACCCAGTGGGGTGCCACCTCACATAGGTAACCCACGTGGCAAGTACATCATAGCGGCTGGCTGTCACCTCAGCCCAGGCACACGCCACCTGATGGGGAGCCACCTTGCCCCTGTCACCCGAGTGGCAAGGCCATCACAGAAGCTGTGTTTGACATTGGCCTGGGCACACGCTGCCTGGTGGGATGCCACCACACCAGGGTCACCTATGTGGTGAGGCTGTCATGCCATTGGGTGTTGCCTCAGCCCAGTCACACATCACCTGGGGGCTGCCACCTCGCATGGGTCACCCACATGTTGATGCCCTCATGAATGCTGGGATTCACCTTCGCCTGGGCACACACCAACTGGAGGAGTGCCACATACTGTGGTGCATCTGCCTGATGAGGCCTGCATGGCAGCTGGGTGTCACCTAGACCTGGGCACACCCCACCCATCACGGTGACACATCGCACATGCCACCTGCGTGGCGATGTGGTCAGGATGCCGAGTTTCACCTCGGCCACTTCACAACCTGCCCAGTGGGGAGCCACCTCATGCAGGTGATGCACATGGCAAGACCCTCATGGCCAGGGTGTCACTTAGGCCTGGTCACACCCCACACAACAGAGTGCCACTTCACACATATCACCCATGAGGCAAGGCCATAATGGTCACTGGGTGTCACCTCGGCCCAGTTACACACTGCCTGGCTGTGTGCCACCATGTGTGGGTCTCCCGTGTGGCTAGGCCTTCATGCCCACTGGGTTTCACCTTAGAACTGGCACAACCCGCCCAGCTGGGTGCAACCTCATGTGGGTCCCCCACGTTTTGAGGCCATAATGGAAGTGGGGTTTGACCTCGGCCTGGGCAAATCCCATCCAGAGGGATGCCACTCCACATGTGCCATCCGCATGGTGAGGCCATCATGGCCACCAGGTGTCACCTCGGCCTTGGGACACTCTGCCCAGTGGAGAGCAACCTCATGCATGCCACCCATGTGGTGAGGCCTTGTACAGGTCACCTGCATGGTGAGGCCATCACAGCCACCAGGTGTGACTTTGGCACAGTCATGTGCTGCCCAACAGGTTGCCACATCACACTGGTCACCCACGTGGTAAGGCTGTCATGGCCCCTGAGTGTCACCTTGGCCTGGGCACACCCAACCCGGTGGGGTGCCACCCATGTGGTGAGGCCATCACAGAAACTGTGTTTGACCTTGGCCCAGAAACACCTGCCCAGTGGGGTTCCAGCCAGCCAGGGTCACCCATTTGGTGAGGCCCACACACTGCCAGGTTTCACCTAGGCCTGGGCACACCCCACCTGGTGGGATGCTACATCTCATTGGTCACCCGCATGTTGAGGACATTACTGTGGCCTGGTGGAACCTCGGCCCCATCACTCCCTACCTGGTGGGGTGCTACCTCGTACAGGCCACCCACATTGCAAGGCCGTCACAGCCACCAGGTGTCACCTCAGCCCCATTGTACTCCACCCATCATGGTGCCACCTCACACGGGTCACCTGTGAGGCAAACCCATCATGGCCGCCAGGTGTCACATCAGTCCTGTCAAACCCCACCAGGTCAGGTAAAACCTCACATATGTCACCAGCATGGCAAGGTCATCATGACCGTGGCGTGTCACCTCAGCCCCATAACACACCACCTGGCAGGGTGAAACCTTGCATGAGCCACCCACGTGGTGAGGACTTCACAGCCACTGGGTGTCAAAATGGCCCAGACACACACCTCATGGTGGAATGCCACCTCATGCAGGTCACCCATGTGGTGAGGCCGTCACAGCCACCATGTGTCACCTCAGCCCCAACTCTCCCTACCTGATGGGGTGCTACCTCACATGTGCCACCCACATGACAATGCAGTCACAGCCACTAGCTGTCACCTCATCCCCATGACACCACACCTGGGGGGGTGTCATCTCTTGCATGCCACCCATGTGATGAGGACACCACAGCCACCAGGTGTCACCTTAGCTCAATCACACTCTGTCCTCCAGTGTGTCACCTCATGCAAGCCACACGTGTTGTGAGTCCATCACAGTCATCATGTGTCACCTCAACCCAGGTGCACCTTGCCATGTGCAATGCCACTTCGCATGAGTCACCTGAAATGTGAGGCCTTCATGGCTGCCAGGTGTCACCTAGGCCTGGGCACACCCCACCTGGTGGGATGCTACATCTCATTGGTCACCCGCATGTTGAGGACATTACAGTGGCCTGGTGGAACCTCAGCCCCATCACTCCCTACCTGGTGGGGTGCTAACTCATACATGCCACCCACATGGCAAGGCCATCACAGCCACAAGGTGTCACCTCAGCCTGGTCACACCCTCCCCAGTGGAGAGTCACCTTTCGCATGCCACCCATATTGCTCATCTGTCACACCAACCATGTGTCACCTCAACCTGGGTGAACCCCACCCAGCACTGGTAACCCACGTTGCAGGGCAATCACAGCAACCAGATGTCACCTCGGCATGGGCACACCCCACCCAGCAGGATACCACCTCATGCGGGTCACCAGTGTGTTGAGGCCCTCACGGCAGCCATGTTTCACCTAGGCCTGGGCACACCCCACCCAGTGGGGTTTCAACTCACGAATGTCACCCATGTAGTGAGGCTTTCATGGCTGCTGGTTGTCACCTTGGCCCAGTCATACGCCACCCAGTAGGATGCCACCACACAGGGGTAACCGGCGTGGCAAGGCTGTCACGGCTGCCGGGTGTCATCTTGGCCCGTTCACACCACGCACAGCTGGGTGCCACCTCGTACTAGCCACCCATGTGGCAAGTCATCTCAGCCACCATGTTTCCCTTTGGCCCCATCACTCTAGGCCTGGTGGGGTGTGACCTCACATGTGCTACCCACATGGTGAGGCAGTAACAGCCATAGTGTTTTACCTCATCCCCATGACACCATGACCAGTGGGGTGTCATCTCTTGTGTGCCATCCATGTGGCAAGCCCATCATGGCTGCCGGGTGTCACCTCAGCCCGATCACACCCTACCTGGCAGGGCTAACCTCATGCATGCCACCCACATTGCAAGTCCAATCTGGTCGCTGTGTCATGTCAACCCAGTCACAACACACCATGCAGGATTCCAAATCGCATGGGTCACCTGTGTTGTGAGGCCTTCACAGCCACTGAGTGTCATCTCGACCTGGGTACACCTTGCCCATTGGGATGTCACCTAGCATGTGCCACCCACATGGTGCAGCACTCACGGCCACCAATGTTCAGCCCCGTCACTCCCTGCCCAGGAGAATGTCACCTCAACATGGCACCTGCATGGCAAGGTGGTCACACCACTGGGTGTCACGTCTGCATGGTCACACCCCACCCCGCAGGTTGCCACCTGGCAAAGGTCAACTGTATGGTGAGGCTGTCATGGCTGCCAGATGTCTCCTCTGCCTGAGCACACAATGCCTGGTGGGGAGCCACCATGCACAGATCACCCACGTGATGAGGCCCTCACAGCCACCAGGTGTCACCCTGGTTGCTTCACACACCACCCAGCGGGGTACAACCTCGTATGGGTCACCTGCATGGAGAAGCCATCACTGCCCCTGGGTGACAGCTTAGCTCAGTCACACCATGTCTTGTGGGGAGCCACCTCACTTGGGTCACCCATGTGGTGAGGCTGTCCTAGCCATGGGATGTCACCTTGACCCCTTCATAGCATTCACAGCAGGGTGCCACCATGCTAGAGCCACCTAAGAGGCAAGGGATCATGACCACCATGTGTCATCTCAGCCACGTCACACACCACCAGGCAAGGTGCTACCTCACCCATGTCACCAGCATGGTGAGGCTATCAAGGCCGCGAGGTGTCACCTAAGCCCACTCAGACACTGCCCGATGGGGTGCTACATAGTGCATGCTACTCACATGGCTAGGCCATCATGGCCACTGGGTGTCACTTCAGCCACGTCATTCCCCACCCTGCCAGGTGCCACCTTGATGTGCCACCTGCATAGCTAGGCAATCACACCACTAGGTGCCACCTTGTCCCTGTGACACCACACCTGGCACCATGTCATCTCTTGTGTGTCCCCCATGTAGTGAGGCCATCATGGCCACTGGGTGTCACCTCTTCCTGGTCAATAACCACCTGCCAGGGTGTCAACTAGCATGTGCTTCCCTCAGGACGAGACCATCACAGCCACCAGGTGTCACCTCAGCCCGATCACACACTGCACAGTGGGGTGTCACCTGGTGCATGCCACCTGTGCTGCAAGTCTGTCTCGGTCAAAGTGTGTCACCTCAACCCGGGCATACCCCACCATGTGAGATGCCACCTCGCATGGTTACTCACGTTGTGAGCACCTCTATGCCACCAGATGTCACCTTGGCCTGGTTACACCCTGCCAGGCAGGGTGCCAGCTCATGTGGGTCACCCATGTGGTGAGGTCCTCATGGCCACTGGGCATCACCTTGGACCAGTCACACACCACCTAACAGGGTGCCAATTTGCAAGGGTCACCCATGTGATGTGGCTCTCACAGCTGCTGTGGATCACTTTGGCCTGCTCACACTGCAGCCTGCAGGGTGCAATCTCACACTTGCTACGATTGTTGCGTGGCTGTCATGGCCGCCAGGTGTCCCCTTGGCCTGGTCACAACCCACACAGCATGGTGCCACCTCTTGCAGGTCACCTATGTGGCAAGGCCATCACTGCTGCTGGGTGTCACCTCAGCTCGGTCACAACCTGCGCAGCAGGAAGCCACCTAGTATAGGTCACCAGGGTTGTGAGGCTGTCACAGCCACAGGGCGTCCATTGGCCCCATCGCACCTTGCCTGGCAGGGTGCTACCATGTGTGTGCCACCCAAGTGGTGAGGCCATCACAGCCACCAGGTGCCACCTCGGCCCTGTAACACCCCGCCTGGTGGGGTGCAACCTTGCACTTGCCACCCATGTAGCTGGGCCATCACAGCACCATGTGTCACCTTGGCACCCTTACACCCTGCCCAGAGCGGTGGCACTTTGCAGGTTCCACCCCCATTGCAAGGCCATTACAGCTGCTGGGTGTCACTTCAGCCCCACCACACCCTGCCTGGTGGGGTGTCAACTCATGTGATTCACCCACGTGGTGAGGCCATCAGGGATATCAGGCCTCACCTCAGCCCAGGCACATCCACCCTGTGGGGTGCCACCTTACATGTGTAAGCCATGTGGTGAGGCTGTCAGTGTTGCCAGGTCTCACCTCAGCCCAGGGACACCATGTCTGGCCAGGAGCCACTTCATGCATGCCACTCACATGGCAAGGCCATGACGGCCACAGGGTGTCACCTAGGATTATCAAACACAGCCCAACAGTGTACCACCTTGGGCATGCCATGCATGTGGTGATGCTGTCATGACCATCAGGTATCACCTTGAATTGGGCACACCCCATCAGGCAGGGTGCCATCTCGTGAGGGTCACCTGGGTTGTGAGGCCCTCTCAGCCACCAGGTGGCACCTAGGCCCATGCACACCCCACCCACCAGAGTGCCATCTCACAAGGGTCACACTTGTGGCATGGCCCTCATGGCAACCGGCTGTCACCTAGGCCCAGGCACATCCAGCCCAACAGGATGCCACCATGCATGGGTCACCCATGTGGTGAGGCTGTAATGGCTGCCAGATGTCACCTCAGCTCAGTCACACCCTGCCTGGCAAAAAGCCACCTCACATGGGTCATCCGTGTTGAGAGCCTGTCACAACCACGGGGTGTCCATTGGCCCATCACACCCTGCTGGCAGGGTGCCACATCATGCATACCACCCAAGTGCTGAGGCCATTATGGTCACAAGGTGTAACCTCGGTCCAGTAACACCCCACCCAGATGGGAGCACACTTGCACTTGTCACACACATAGCTGCACCATCAAAGCCACCGGGGGTCACCAAGACCCCCTCACATCCCACCTGTGGTGTGCCACTTTGCATGTGCCACCCATGTTGCAAGGCCATTATGGCTGCCAGATGTCACATCAGATCCATCACACCCCACCTAGCAGAGTGCCATGTCACATCAGTCACCCATGTGCTGTGGCCATCAGGGCTGCCAGGTGTCATATCAACCTGGGCATATCCACCCAGTGGGGTGCCACCTCACATAGGTAACCCACGTGGCAAGTACATCATAGCGGCTGGCTGTCACCTCAGCCCAGGCACACGCCACCTGATGGGGAGCCACCTTGCCCCTGTCACCCGAGTGGCAAGGCCATCACAGAAGCTGTGTTTGACATTGGCCTGGGCACACGCTGCCTGGTGGGATGCCACCACACCAGGGTCACCTATGTGGTGAGGCTGTCATGCCATTGGGTGTTGCCTCAGCCCAGTCACACATCACCTGGGGGCTGCCACCTCGCATGGGTCACCCACATGTTGATGCCCTCATGAATGCTGGGATTCACCTTCGCCTGGGCACACACCAACTGGAGGAGTGCCACATACTGTGGTGCATCTGCCTGATGAGGCCTGCATGGCAGCTGGGTGTCACCTAGACCTGGGCACACCCCACCCATCACGGTGACACATCGCACATGCCACCTGCGTGGCGATGTGGTCAGGATGCCGAGTTTCACCTCGGCCACTTCACAACCTGCCCAGTGGGGAGCCACCTCATGCAGGTGATGCACATGGCAAGACCCTCATGGCCAGGGTGTCACTTAGGCCTGGTCACACCCCACACAACAGAGTGCCACTTCACACATATCACCCATGAGGCAAGGCCATAATGGTCACTGGGTGTCACCTCGGCCCAGTTACACACTGCCTGGCTGTGTGCCACCATGTGTGGGTCTCCCGTGTGGCTAGGCCTTCATGCCCACTGGGTTTCACCTTAGAACTGGCACAACCCTCCCAGCTGGGTGCAACCTCATGTGGGTCCCCCACGTTTTGAGGCCATAATGGAAGTGGGGTTTGACCTCGGCCTGGGCAAATCCCATCCAGAGGGATGCCACTCCACATGTGCCATCCGCATGGTGAGGCCATCATGGCCACCAGGTGTCACCTCGGCCTTGGGACACTCTGCCCAGTGGAGAGCAACCTCATGCATGCCACCCATGTGGTGAGGCCTTGTACAGGTCACCTGCATGGTGAGGCCATCACAGCCACCAGGTGTCACTTTGGCACAGTCATGTGCTGCCCAACAGGTTGCCACATCACACTGGTCACCCACGTGGTAAGGCTGTCATGGCCCCTGAGTGTCACCTTGGCCTGGGCACACCCAACCCGGTGGGGTGCCACCCATGTGGTGAGGCCATCACAGAAACTGTGTTTGACCTTGGCCCAGAAACACCTGCCCAGTGGGGTTCCAGCCAGCCAGGGTCACCCATTTGGTGAGGCCCACACACTGCCAGGTTTCACCTAGGCCTGGGCACACCCCACCTGGTGGGATGCTACATCTCATTGGTCACCCGCATGTTGAGGACATTACTGTGGCCTGGTGGAACCTCGGCCCCATCACTCCCTACCTGGTGG
Organism: Hippopotamus amphibius kiboko; assembly: GCF_030028045.1. NCBI lineage: Eukaryota > Metazoa > Chordata > Mammalia > Artiodactyla > Hippopotamidae > Hippopotamus > Hippopotamus amphibius. Next base: position 23,443 of record NW_026648428.1, on the reverse strand, counting down.
GGTGCTACCTCGTACAGGCCACCCACATTGCAAGGCCGTCACAGCCACCAGGTGTCACCTCAGCCCCATTGTACTCCACCCATCATGGTGCCACCTCACACGGGTCACCTGTGAGGCAAACCCATCATGGCCGCCAGGTGTCACATCAGTCCTGTCAAACCCCACCAGGTCAGGTAAAACCTCACATATGTCACCAGCATGGCAAGGTCATCATGACCGTGGCGTGTCACCTCAGCCCCATAACACACCACCTGGCAGGGTGAAACCTTGCATGAGCCACCCACGTGGTGAGGACTTCACAGCCACTGGGTGTCAAAATGGCCCAGACACACACCTCATGGTGGAATGCCACCTCATGCAGGTCACCCATGTGGTGAGGCCGTCACAGCCACCATGTGTCACCTCGGCCCCAACTCTCCCTACCTGATGGGGTGCTACCTCACATGTGCCACCCACATGACAATGCAGTCACAGCCACTAGCTGTCACCTCATCCCCATGACACCACACCTGGTGGGGTGTCATCTCTTGCATGCCACCCATGTGATGAGGACACCACAGCCACCAGGTGTCACCTTAGCTCAATCACACTCTGTCATGCCGTGTGTCACCTCATGCAAGCCACACGTGTTGTGAGTCCATCACAGTCATCATGTGTCACCTCAACCCAGGTGCACCTTGCCGTGTGCAATGCCACTTCGCACGAGTCACCTGAAATGTGAGGCCTTCATGGCTGCCAGGTGTCACCTAGGCCTGGGCACACCCCACCTGGTGGGATGCTACATCTCATTGGTCACCCGCATGTTGAGGACATTACAGTGGCCTGGTGGAACCTCGGCCCCATCACTCCCTACCTGGTGGGGTGCTACCTCGTACAGGCCACCCACATGGCATGGCCATCACAGCCACAAGGTGTCACCTCAGCCTGGTCACACCCTCCCCAGTGGAGTGTCACCTTTTGCATGCCACCCATATTGCTCATCTGTCACACCAACCATGTGTCACCTCAACCTGGGTGCACCCCACCCAGCACTGGTAACCCACGTTGCAGGGCAATCACAGCAACCAGATGTCACCTCGGCATGGGCACACCCCACCCAGCAGGATACCACCTCATGCGGGTCACCAGTGTGTTGAGGCCCTCACGACCGCCATGTTTCACCTAGGCCTGGGCACACCCCACCCAGTGGGGTTTCAACTCACGAATGTCACCCATGTAGTGAGGCCTTCATGGCTGCTGGTTGTCACCTTGGCCCAGTCATACGCCACCCAGTAGGATGCCACCACACAGGGGTAACCGTCATGGTAAGGCTGTCACGGCTGCCGGGTGTCATCTTGGCCCGTTCACACCACGCACAGCTGGGTGCCACCTCGTGCTAGCCACCCACGTGGCAAGTCATCTCAGCCACCATGTTTCCCTTTGGCCCCATCACTCTAGGCCTGGTGGGGTGTGACCTCACATGTGCTACCCACATGGTGAGGCAGTAACGGCCATAGTGTTTTACCTCATCCCCATGACACCATGCCCAGTGGGGTGTCATCTCTTGTGTGCCATCCATGTGGCAAGCCCATCATGGCTGCCGGGTGTCACCTCAGCCCGATCACACCCTACCTGGCAGGGCTAACCTCATGCATGCCACCCACATTGCAAGTCCAATCTGGTCGCTGTGTCATGTCAACCCAGTCACAACACACCATGCAGGATTCCAAATCGCATGGGTCACCTGTGTTGTGAGGCCTTCACAGCCACTGAGTGTCATCTCGACCTGGGTACACCTTGCCCATTGGGATGTCACCTAGCATGTGCCACCCACATGGTGCAGCACTCACGGCCACCAATGTTCAGCCCCGTCACTCCCTGCCCAGGAGAATGTCACCTCAACATGGCACCTGCATGGCAAGGTGGTCACACCACTGGGTGTCACGTCTGCATGGTCACACCCCACCCTGCAGGTTGCCACCTGGCAAAGGTCAACTGTATGGTGAGGCTGTCATGGCTGCCAGATGTCTCCTCTGCCTGAGCACACAATGCCTGGTGGGGAGCCACCATGCACAGATCACCCACGTGATGAGGCCCTCACAGCCACCAGGTGTCACCCTGGTTGCTTCACACACCACCCAGCGGGGTACAACCTCGTATGGGTCACCTGCATGGAGAAGCCATCACTGCCACTGGGTGACAGCTTAGCTCAGTCACACCATGTCTTGTGGGGAGCCACCTCACTTGGGTCACCCATGTGGTGAGGCTGTCATAGCCATGGGATGTCACCTTGATCCCTTCATAGCATTCAAAGCAGGGTGCCACCATGCTAGAGCCACCTAAGAGGCAAGGGATCATGACCACCATGTGTCATCTCAGCCACATCACACCCCACCAGGCAAGGTGCTACCTCACCCATGTCACCAGCATGGTGAGGCTATCAAGGCCGCGAGGTGTCACCTAAGCCCACTCAGACACTGCCCGATGGGGTGCTACATAGTGCATGCTACTCACATGGCTAGGCCATCATGGCCACTGGGTGTCACTTCAGCCCCGTCATTCCCCACCCTGCCAGGTGCCACCTTGATGTGCCACCCACATAGCTAGGCAATCACACCACTAGATGCCACCTTGTCCCTGTGACACCACACCTGGCACCATGTCATCTCTGTGTGTCCCCCATGTAGTGATGCCATCACGGCCACTGGGTGTCACCTCTTCCTGGTCAATACCCACCTGCTAGGGTGTCAACTAGCATGTGCTTCCCTCAGGACGAGACCATCACAGCCACCAGGTGTCACCTCAGCCCGATCACACACTGCACAGTGGGGTGTCACCTGGTGCATGCCACCTGTGCTGCAAGTCTGTCTCGGTCAAAGTGTGTCACCTCAATCCGGGTATACCCCACCATGTGAGATGCCACCTCGCATGGTTACTCACGTTGTGAGCACCTCTATGCCACCAGATGTCACCTTGGCCTGGTTACACCCTGCCAGGCAGGGTGCCAGCTCATGTGGGTCACCCATGTGGTGAGGTCCTCATGGCCACTGGGCATCACCTTGGACCAGTCACACACCACCTAACAGGGTGCCAATTTGCAAGGGTCACCCATGTGATGTGGCTCTCACAGCTGCTGCGGATCACTTTGGCCTGCTCACACTGCAGCCTGCAGGGTGCAATCTCACACTTGCTACGATTGTGGCGTGGCTGTCATGGCCACCAGGTGTCCCCTTGGCCTGGTCACAACCCACACAGCATGGTGCCACCTTTTGCAGGTCACCTATGTGGCAAGGCCATCACTGCTGCCGGGTGTCACCTCAGCTCAGTCACAACCTGCGCAGCAGGAAGCCACCTAGTATAGGTCACCAGGGTTGTGAGGCTGTCACAGCCACAGGGTGTCCATTGGCCCCATCGCACCTTGCCTGGCAGGGTGCTACCATGTGTGTGCCACCCAAGTGGTGAGGCCATCACAGCCACCAGGTGCCACCTCGGCCCTGTAACACCCCACCTGGTTGGGTGCAACCTTGCACTTGCCACCCATGTAGCTGGGCCATCACAGCACCATGTGTCACCTTGGCACCCTTACACCCTGCCCAGAGCGGTGGCACTTTGCAGGTTCCACCCACATTGCAAGGCCATTACGGCTGCTGGGTGTCACTTCAGCCCCACCACACCCTGCCTGGTGGGGTGTCAACTCATGTGATTCACCCACGTGGTGAGGCCATCAGGGATATCAGGCCTCACCTCAGCCCAGGCACATCCACCCTGTGGGGTGCCACCTTACATGTGTAAGCCATGTGGTGAGGCCGTCAGTGTTGCCAGGTCTCACCTCAGCCCAGGGACACCATGTCCGGCCAGGAGCCACTTCGTGCATGCCACCCACATGGCAAGGCCATGACGGCCACAGGGTGTCACCTAGGATTATCAAACACAGCCCAACAGTGTACCACCTTGGGCATGCCATGCATGTGGTGATGCTGTCATGACCATCAGGTATCACCTTGAATTGGGCACACCCCATCAGGCAGGGTGCCATCTCGTGAGGGTCACCTGGGTTGTGAGGCCCTCTCAGCCACCAGGTGGCACCTAGGCCCATGCACACCCCACCCACCAGAGTGCCATCTCACAAGGGTCACACTTGTGGCATGGCCCTCATGGCAACCGGCTGTCACCTAGGCCCAGGCACATCCAGCCCAACAGGATGCCACCATGCATGGGTCAGCCATGTGGTGAGTCTGTAATGGCTGCCAGATGTCACCTCAGCTCAGTCACACCCTGCCCGGCAAAAAGCCACCTCACATGGGTCATCCGTGTTGAGAGCCTTTCACAACACCGGGGTGTCCATTGGCCCCATCACACCCTGCTGGCAGGGTGCCACATCATGCATACCACCCAAGTGCTGAGGCCATTATGGTCACAAGGTGTAACCTCGGTCCAGTAACACCCCACCCTGATGGGAGCACCCTTGCACTTGTCACACACATAGCTGCACCGTCAAATCCACCGGGGGTACCTAGACCCCCTCACATCCCACCTGCGGTGTGCCACTTTGCATGTGCCACCCATGTTGCAAGGCCATTATGGCTGCCAGATGTCACATCAGATCCATCACACCCCACCTAGCAGAGTGCCACGTCACATCAGTCACCCACGTGCTGTGGCCATCAGGGCTGCCAGGTGTCACATCAACCTGGGCATATCCACCCAGTGGGGTGCCACCTCACATAGGTAACCCACGTGGCAAGTACATCATAGCGGCTGGCTGTCACCTCAGCCCAGGCACATGCCACCTGATGGGGAGCCACCTTGCCCCTGTCACCCGAGTGGCAAGGCCATCACAGAAGCTGTGTTTGACATTGGCCTGGGCACACACCGCCTGGTGGGATGCCACCACACCAGGGTCACCTATGTGCTGAGGCTGTCATGCCATTGGGTGTTGCCTCAGCCCAGTCACACATCACCTGGGGGCTGCCACCTCGCATGGGTCACCCACATGTTGATGCCCTCATGAATGATGGGATTCACCTTCGCCTGGGCACACACCAACTGGAGGAGTGCCACATACTGTGGTGCATCTGCCTGATGAGGCCTGCATGGCAGCTGGGTGTCACCTAGACCTGGGCACACCCCACCCATCACGGTGACACATCGCACATGCCACCTGCATGGCGATGTGGTCAGGATGCCGAGTTTCACCTCGGCCACTTCACAACCTGCCCAGTGTGGAGCCACCTCATGCAGGTGATGCACATGGCAAGACCCTCATGGCCAGGGTGTCACTTAGGCCTGGTCACACCCCACCCCACAGAGTGCCACTTCACACATATCACCCATGAGGCAAGGCCATAATGGTCACTGGGGGTCACCTCGGCCCAGTTACACACTGCCTGGCTGTGTGCCACCATGTGTGGGTCTCCCGTGTGGCTAGGCCTTCATGCCCACTGGGTTTCACCTCAGAACTGGCACAACCCGCCCAGCTGGGTGCAACCTCATGTGGGTCACCCACGTTTTGAGGCCATAATGGAAGTGGGGTTTGACCTCGGCCTGGGCAAATCCCATCCAGAGGGATACCACTCCACATGTGCCATCCGCATGGTGAGGCCATCATGGCCACCAGGTGTCACCTCGGCCTTGGGACACTCTGCCCATTGGAGAGCAACCTCATGCATGCCACCCATATGGTGAGGCCTTGTACAGGTCACCTGCATGGTGAGGCCATCACAGCCACCAGGTGTGACTGTGGCACAGTCATGTGCTGCCCAACAGGTTGCCACATCACACTGGTCACCCACGTGGTTAGGCTGTCATGGCCCCTGAGTGTCACCTTGGCCGGGGCACACCCAACCCAGTGGGGTGCCACCCATGTGGTGAGGCCATCACAGAAACTGTGTTTGACCTTGGCCCAGAAACACCTGCCCAGTGGGGTTCCAGCCAGCCAGGGTCACCCATTTGGTGAGGGCCACACACTGCCAGGTGTCACCTAGGACTGGGCACACCCCACCTGGTGGGATGCTCCATCTCATTGGTCACCTGCATGTTGAGGACATTACTGTGGCCTGGTGGAACCTCGGCCCCATCACTCCCTACCTGGTGGGGTGCTACCTCGTACAGGCCACCCACATTGCAAGGCCGTCACAGCCACCAGGTGTCACCTCAGCCCCATTGTACTCCACCCATCAGGGTGCCACCTCACACGGGTCACCTGTGAGGCAAACCCATCATGGCCGCCAGGTGTCACATCAGTCCTGTCAAACCCCACCAGGTCAGGTAAAACCTCACATATGTCACCAGCATGGCAAGGTCATCATGACCGTGGCATGTCACCTCAGCCCCATAACACACCACCTGGCAGGGTGAAACCTTGCATGAGCCACCCACGTGGTGAGGACTTCACAGCCACTGGGTGTCAAAATGGTTCAGACACACACCTCATGCTGGAATGCCACCTCATGCAGGTCACACATGCGGTGAGGCCGTCACAGCCACCATGTGTCACCTCGGCCCCAACTCTCCCTACCTGATGGGGTGCTACCTCACATGTGCCACCCACATGACAATGCAGTCACAGCCACTAGCTGTCACCTCATCCCCATGACACCACACCTGGTGGGGTGTCATCTCTTGCATGCCACCCATGTGATGAGGACACCACAGCCACCAGGTGTCACCTTAGCTCAATCACACTCTGTCCTGCAGTGTGTCACCTCATGCAAGCCACACATGTTGTGAGTCCATCACAGTCATCATGTGTCACCTCAACCCAGGTGCACCTTGCCGTGTGCAATGCCACTTCGCACGAGTCACCTGAAATGTGAGGCCTTCATGGCTGCCAGGTGTCACCTAGGCCTGGGCACACCCCACCTGGTGGGATGCTACATCTCATTGGTCACCCGCATGTTGAGGACATTACAGTGGCCTGGTGGAACCTCGGCCCCATCACTCCCTACCTGGTGGGGTGCTACCTCGTACATGCCACCCACATGGCAAGGCCGTCACAGCCACAAGGTGTCACCTCAGCCTGGTCACACCCTCCCAAGTGGAGAGTCACCTTTCGCATGCCACCCATATTGCTCATCTGTCACACCAACCATGTGTCACCTCAACCTGGGTGCACCCCACCCAGCATTGGTAACCCACATTGCAGGGCAATCACAGCAACCAGATGTCACCTCGGCATGGGCACACCCCACCCAGCAGGATACCACCTCATGCGGGTCACCAGTGTGTTGAGGCCCTCACGGCCGCCATGTTTCTCGTACGCCTGGGCACACCCCACCCAGTAGGGTTTCAACTCATGAATGTCACCCATGTAGTGAGGCCTTCATGGCTGCTGGTTGTCACCTTGGCCCAGTCATACGCCACCCAGTAGGATGCCACCACACAGGGGTAACCGGCGTGGCAAGGCTGTCACGGCTGCCGGGTGTCATCTTGGTCCATTCACACCACGCACACCTGGGTGCCACCTCGTACTAGCCACCCACGTGGCAAGTCATCTCAGCCACCATGTTTCCCTTTGGCCCCATCACTCTAGGCCTGGTGGGGTGTGACCTCACATGTGCTACCCACATGGTGAGGCAGTAACAGCCATAGTGTTTTACCTCATCCCCATGACACCATGCCCAGTGGGGTGTCATCTCTTGTGTGCCATCCATGTGGCAAGCCCATCATGGCTGCCGGGTGTCACCTCAGCCCGATCACACCCTACCTGGCAGGGCTAACCTCATGCATGCCACCCACATTGCAAGTCCAATCTGGTCGCTGTGTCATGTCAACCCAGTCACAACACACGATGCAGGATTCCAAATCGCATGGGTCACCTGTGTTGTGAGGCCTTCACAGCCACTGAGTGTCATCTCGACCTGGGTACACCTTGCCCATTGGGATGTCACCTAGCATGTGCCACCCACATGGTGCAGCACTCACGGCCACCAATGTTCAGCCCCGTCACTCCCTGCCCAGGAGAATGTCACCTCAACATGACACCTGCATGGCAAGGTGGTCACACCACTGGGTGTCACGTCTGCATGGTCACACCCCACCCCGCAGGTTGCCACCTGGCAAAGGTCAACTGTATGGTGAGGCTGTCATGGCTGCCAGATGTCTCCTCTGCCTGAGCACACAATGCCTGGTGGGGAGCCACCATGCACAGATCACCCACGTGATGAGGCCCTCACAGCCACCAGGTGTCACCCTGGTTGCTTCACACACCACCCAGTCGGGTACAACCTCGTATGGGTCACCTGCATGGAGAAGCCATCACTGCCCCTGGCTGACAGCTTAGCTCAGTCACACCATGTCTTGTGGGGAGCCACCTCACTTGGGTCACCCATGTGGTGAGGCTGTCATAGCCATGGGATGTCACCTTGACCCCTTCATAGCATTCACAGCAGGGTGCCACCATGCTAGAGCCACCTAAGAGGCAAGGGATCATGACCACCATGTGTCATCTCAGCCACGTCACACACCACCAGGCAAGGTGCTACCTCACCCATGTCACCAGCATGGTGAGGCTATCAAGGCCGCGAGGTGTCACCTAAGCCCACTCAGACACTGCCCGATGGGGTGCTACATAGTGCATGCTACTCACATGGCTAGGCCATCATGGCCACTGGGTGTCACTTCAGCCCCGTCATTCCCCACCCTGCCAGGTGCCACCTTGTTGTGCCACCCGCACAGCTGGGCAATCACACCACTAAGTGCCACCTTGCCCCTGTGACACCACACCTGGCACCATGTCATCTCTGTGTGTCCCCCATGTAGTGATGCCATCACGGCCACTGGGTGTCACCTCTTCCTGGTCAATACCCACCTGCCAGGGTGTCAACTAGCATGTGCTTCCCTCAGGACGAGACCATCACAGCCACCAGGTGTCACCTCAGCCCGATCACACACTGCACAGTGGGGTGTCACCTGGTGCATGCCACCTGTGCTGCAAGTCTGTCTCGGTCAAAGTGTGTCACCTCAATCCGGGTATACCCCACCATGTGAGATGCCACCTCGCATGGTTACTCACGTTGTGAGCACCTCTATGCCACCAGATGTCACCTTGGCCTGGTTACACCCTGCCAGGCAGGGTGCCAGCTCATGTGGGTCACCCATGTGGTGAGGTCCTCATGGCCACTGGGCATCACCTTGGACCAGTCACACACCACCTAACAGGGTGCCAATTTGCAAGGGTCACCCATGTGATGTGGCTCTCACAGCTGCTGTGGATCACTTTGGCCTGCTCACACTGCAGCCTGCAGGGTGCAATCTCACACTTGCTACGATTGTGGCGTGGCTGTCATGGCCACCAGGTGTCCCCTTGGCCTGGTCACAACCCACACAGCATGGTGCCACCTTTTGCAGGTCACCTATGTGGCAAGGCCATCACTGCTGCCGGGTGTCACCTCAGCTCAGTCACAACCTGCGCAGCAGGAAGCCACCTAGTATAGGTCACCAGGGTTGTGAGGCTGTCACAGCCACAGGGTGTCCATTGGCCCCATCGCACCTTGCCTGGCAGGGTGCTACCATGTGTGTGCCACCCAAGTGGTGAGGCCATCACAGCCACCAGGTGCCACCTCGGCCCTGTAACACCCCACCTGGTTGGGTGCAACCTTGCACTTGCCACCCATGTAGCTGGGCCATCACAGCACCATGTGTCACCTTGGCACCCTTACACCCTGCCCAGAGCGGTGGCACTTTGCAGGTTCCACCCACATTGCAAGGCCATTACGGCTGCTGGGTGTCACTTCAGCCCCACCACACCCTGCCTGGTGGGGTGTCAACTCATGTGATTCACCCACGTGGTGAGGCCATCAGGGATATCAGGCCTCACCTCAGCCCAGGCACATCCACCCTGTGGGGTGCCACCTTACATGTGTAAGCCATGTGGTGAGGCTGTCAGTGTTGCCAGGTCTCACCTCAGCCCAGCGACACCATGTCCGGCCAGGAGCCACTTCATGCATGCCACCCACATGGCAAGGCCATGACGGCCACAGGGTGTCACCTAGGATTATCAAACACAGCCCAACAATGTACCACCTTGGGCATGCCATGCATGTGGTGATGCTGTCATGACCATCAGGTATCACCTTGAATTGGGCACACCCCATCAGCCACGGTGCCATCTCGTGAGGGTCACCTGGGTTGTGAGGCCCTCTCAGCCACCAGGTGGCACCTAGGCCCATGCACACCCCACCCACCAGAGTGCCATCTCACAAGGGTCACACTTGTGGCATGGCCCTCATGGCAACCGGCTGTCACCTAGGCCCAGGCACATCCAGCCCAACAGGATGCCACCATGCATGGGTCACCCATGTGGTGAGGCTGTAATGGCTGCCAGATGTCACCTCAGCTCAGTCACACCCTGCCTGGCAAAAAGCCACCTCACATGGGTCATCCGTGCTGAGAGCCTGTCACAACAACGGGGTGCCCATTGGCCCCATCACACCCTGCTGGCAGGGTGCCACATCATGCATACCACCCAAGTGCTGAGGCCATTATGGTCACAAGGTGTAACCTCGGTCCAGTAACACCCCACCCTGATGGGAGCACCCTTGCACTTGTCACACACATAGCTGCACCGTCAAATCCACCAGGGGTACCTAGACCCCCTCACATCCCACCTGCGGTGTGCCACTTTGCATGTGCCACCCATGTTGCAAGGCCATTATGGCTGCCAGATGTCACATCAGATCCATCACACCCCACCTAGCAGAGTGCCACGTCACATCAGTCCCCCACGTGCTGTGGCCATCAGGGCTGCCAGGTGTCACATCAACCTGGGCATATCCACCCAGTGGGGTGCCACCTCACATAGGTAACCCACGTGGCAAGTACATCATAGCGGCTGGCTGTCACCTCAGCCCAGGCACACGCCACCTGATGGGGAGCCACCTTGCCCCTGTCACCCGAGTGGCAAGGCCATCACAGAAGCTGTGTTTGACATTGGCCTGGGCACACGCCGCCTGGTGGGATGCCACCACACCAGGGTCACCTATGTGCTGAGGCTGTCATGCCATTGGGTGTTGCGTCAGCCCAGTGACACATCACCTGGGGACTGCCACCTCGCATGGGTCACCCACATGTTGATACCCTTATGAATGCTGGGATTCACCTTCGCCTGGGCACACACCAACTGGAGGAGTGCCACATACTCTGGTGCATCTGCCTGATGAGGCCTGCATGGCAGCTGGGTGTCACCTAGACCTGGGCACACCCCACCCATCATGGTGACACATCGCACATGCCACCTGTGTGGCGATGTGGTCAGGATGCCGAGTTTCACCTCGGCCACTTCACAACCTGCCCAGTGGGGAGCCACCTCATGCAGGTGATGCACATGGCAAGACCCTCATGGCCAGGGTGTCACTTAGGCCTGGTCACACCCCACCCCACAGAGTGCCACTTCACACATATCACCCATGAGGCAAGGCCATAATGGTCACTGGGGGTCACCTCGGCCCAGTTACACACTGCCTGGCTGTGTGCCACCATGTGTGGGTCTCCCGTGTGGCTAGGCCTTCATGCCCACTGGGTTTCACCTCAGAACTGGCACAACCCGCCCAGCTGGGTGCAACCTCATGTGGGTCACCCACGTTTTGAGGCCACAATGGAAGTGGGGTTTGACCTCGGCCTGGGCAAATCCCATCCAGAGGGATGCCACTCCACATGTGCCATCCGCATGGTGAGGCCATCATGGCCACCAGGTGTCACCTCGGCCTTGGGACATTCTGCCGATTGGAGAGCAACCTCATGCATGCCACCCATGTGGTGAGGCCTTGTACAGGTCACCTGCATGGTGAGGCCATCACAGCCACCAGGTGTGACTTTGGCACAGTCATGTGCTGCCCAACAGGTTGCCACATCACACTGGTCACCCACGTGGTAAGGCTGTCATGGCCCCTGAGTGTCACCTTGGCCTGGGCACACCCAACCCGGTGGGGTGCCACCCATGTGGTGAGGCCATCACAGAAACTGTGTTTGACCTTGGCCCAGAAACACCTGCCCAGTGGGGTTCCAGCCAGCCAGGGTCACCCATTTGGTGAGGCCCACACACTGCCAGGTTTCACCTAGGCCTGGGCACACCCCACCTGGTGGGATGCTACATCTCATTGGTCACCCGCATGTTCAGGACATTACTGTGGCCTGGTGGAACCTCGGCCCCATCACTCCCTACCTGGTGGGGTGCTACCTCGTACAGGCCACCCACATTGCAAGGCCGTCACAGCCACCAGGTGTCACCTCAGCCCCATTGTACTCCACCCATCAGGGTGCCACCTCACACAGGTCACCTGTGAGGCAAACCCATCATGGACACCAGGTGTCACATCAGTCCTGTCAAACCCCAGCAGGTCAGGTAAAACCTCACATATGTCACCAGCATGGCAAGGTCATCATGACCGTGGCGTGTCACCTCAGCCCCATAACACACCACCTGGCAGGGTGAAACCTTGCATGAGCCACCCACGTGGTGAGGACTTCACAGCCACTGGGTGTCAAAATGGCCCAGACACACACCTCATGGTGGAATGCCACCTCATGCAGGTCACCCATGCGGTGAGGCCGTCACAGCCACCATGTGTCACCTCGGCCCCAACTCTCCCTACCTGATGGGGTGCTACCTCACATGTGCCACCCACATGACAATGCAGTCACAGCCACTAGCTGTCACCTCATCCCCATGACACCACACCTGGGGGGGTGTCATCTCTTGCATGCCACCCATGTGATGAGGACACCACAGCCACCAGGTGTCACCTTAGCTCAATCACACTCTGTCCTCCAGTGTGTCACCTCATGCAAGCCACACGTGTTGTGAGTCCATCACAGTCATCATGTGTCACCTCAACCCAGGTGCACCTTGCCGTGTGCAATGCCACTTCGCACGAGTCACCTGAAATGTGAGGCCTTCATGGCTGCCAGGTGTCACCTAGGCCTGGGCACACCCCACCTGGTGGGATGCTACATCTCATTGGTCACCCGCATGTTGAGGACATTACAGTGGCCTGGTGGAACCTCGGCCCCATCACTCCCTACCTGGTGGGGTGCTACCTCGTACATGCCAACCACATGGCAAGGCCATCACAGCCACAAGGTGTCACCTCAGCCTGGTCACACCCTCCCCAGTGGAGTGTCACCTTTTGAATGCCACCCATATTGCTCATCTGTCACACCAACCATGTGTCACCTCAACCTGGGTGCACCCCACCCAGCACTGGTAACCCACATTGCAGGGCAATCACAGCAGCCAGATGTCACCTCAGCATGAGCACACCCCACCCAGCAGGATACCACCTCATGCGGGTCACCAGTGTGTTGAGGCCCTCACAGCAGCCATGTTTCACCTAGGCCTGGGCACACCCCACCCAGTGGGGTTTCAACTCACGAATGTCACCCATGTAGTGAGGCCTTCATGGCTGCTGGTTGTCACCTTGGCCCAGTCATATGCCACCCAGTAGGATGCCACCACACAGGGGTAACCGGCGTGGCAAGGCTGTCACGGCTGCCGGGTGTCATCTTGGCCCGTTCACACCACGCACAGCTGGGTGCCACCTCATGCTAGCCACCCACGTGGCAAGTCATCTCAGCCACCATGTTTCACTTTGGCCCCATCACTCTAGGCCGGGTGGGGTGCGACAACACATGTGCTACCCACATGGTGAGGCAGTAACAGCCATAGAGTTTTACCTCATCCCCATGACACCATGCCCAGTGGGGTGTCATCTCTTGTGTGCCATCCATGTGGCAAGCCCATCATGGCTGCTGGGTGTCACCTCAGCCCGATCACACCCTACCTGGCAGGGCTAACCTCATGCATGCCACCCACATTGCAAGTCCAATCTGGTCGCTGTGTCATGTCAACCCCGTCACAACACACCATGCAGGATTCCAAATCGCATGGGTCACCTGTGTTGTGAGGCCTTCACAGCCACTGAGTGTCATCTCGACTTGGGTACACCTTGCCCATTGGGATGTCACCTAGCACGTGCCACCAACATGGTGCAGCACTCACGGCCACCAATGTTCAGCCCCGTCACTCCCTGCCCAGGAGAATGTCACCTCAACATGGCACCTGCATGGCAAGGTGGTCACACCACTGGGTGTCACGTCTGCATGGTCACACCCCACCCCGCAGGTTGCCACCTGGCAAAGGTCAACTGTATGGTGAGGCTGTCATGGCTGCCAGATGTCTCCTCTGCCTGAGCACACAATGCCTGGTGGGGAGCCACCATGCACAGATCACCCACGTGATGAGGCCCTCACAGCCACCAGGTGTCACCCTGGTTGCTTCACACACCACCCAGAGGGGTACAACCTCGTATGGGTCATCTGCATGGAGAAGCCATCACTGCCCCTGGGTGACAGCTTAGCTCAGTCACACCATGTCTTGTGGTGAACCACCTCACTTGGGTCACCCATGTGGTGAGGCTGTCATAGCCATGGGATGTCACCTTGACCCCTTCATAGCATTCACAGCAGGGTGCCACCATGCTAGAGACACCTAAGAGGCAAGGGATCATGACCACCATGTGTCATCTCAGCCACGTCACACACCACCAGGCAAGGTGCTACCTCACCCATGTCACCAGCATGGTGAGGCTATCAAGGCCGCGAGGTGTCACCTAAGCCCACTCAGACACTGCCCGATGGGGTGCTACATAGTGCATGCTACTCACATGGCTAGGCCATCATGGCCACTGGGTGTCACTTCAGCCCCGTCATTCCCCACCCTGCCAGGTGCCACCTTGATGTGCCACTTGCATAGCTAGGCAATCACACCACTAGGTGCCACCTTGTCCCTGTGACACCACACCTGGCACCATGTCATCTCTGTGTGTCCCCCATGTAGTGAGGCCATCACGGCCACTGGGTGTCACCTCTTCCTGGTCAATACCCACCTGCTAGGGTGTCAACTAGCATGTGCTTCCCTCAGGACGAGACCATCACAGCCACCAGGTGTCACCTCAGCCCGATCACACACTGCACAGTGGGGTGTCACCTGGTGCATGCCACCTGTGCTGCAAGTCTGTCTCGGTCAAAGTGTGTCACCTCAATCCGGGTATAGCCCACCATGTGAGATGCCACCTCGCATGGTTACTTACGTTGTGAGCACCTCTATGCCACCAGATGTCACCTTGGCCTGGTTACACCCTGCCAGGCAGGGTGCCAGCTCATGTGGGTCACCCATGTGGTGAGGTCCTCATGGCCACTGGGCATCACCTTGGACCAGTCACACACCACCTAACAGGGTGCCAATTTGCAAGGGTCACCCATGTGATGTGGCTCTCACAGCTGCTGTGGATCACTTTGGCCTGCTCACACTGCAGCCTGCAGGGTGCAATCTCACACTTGCTACGATTGTGGCGTGGCTGTCATGGCCGCCAGGTGTCCCCTTGGCCTGGTCACAACCCACACAGCATGGTGCCACCTCTTGCAGGTCACCTATGTGGCAAGGCCATCACTGCTGCCGGGTGTCACCTCAGCTCGGTCACAACCTGCGCAGCAGGAAGCCACCTAGTATAGGTCACCAGGGTTGTGAGGCTGTCACAGCCACAGGGTGTCCATTGGCCCCATCGCACCTTGCCTGGCAGGGTGCTACCATGTGTGTGCCACCCAAGTGGTGAGGCCATCACAGCCACCAGGTGCCACCTCGGCCCTGTAACACCCCACCTGGTTGGGTGCAACCTTGCACTTGCCACTCATGTAGCTGGGCCATCACAGCACCATGTGTCACCTTGGCACCCTTACACCCTGCCCAGAGCAGTGGCACTTTGCAGGTTCCACCCACATTGCAAGGCCATTACGGCTGCTGGGTGTCACTTCAGCCCCGCCACACCCTGCCTGGTGGGGTGTCAACTCATGTGATTCACCCACGTGGTGAGGCCATCAGGGATATCAGGCCTCACCTCAGCCCAGGTACATCCACCCTGTGGGGTGCCACCTTACATATGTAAGCCATGTGGTGAGGCTGTCAGTGTTGCCAGGTCTCACCTCAGCCCAGGGACACCATGTCTGGCCAAGAGCCACTTCGTGCATGCCACCCACATGGCAAGGCCATGACGGCCACAGGGTGTCACCTAGGATTATCAAACACAGCCCAACAGTGTACCACCTTGGGCATGCCATGCATGTGGTGATGCTGTCATGACCATCAGGTATCACCTTGAATTGGGCACACCCCATCAGGCAGGGTGCCATCTCGTGAGGGTCACCTGGGTTGTGAGGCCCTCTCAGCCACCAGGTGGCACCTAGGCCCATGCACACCCCACCCACCAGAGTGCCATCTCACAAGGGTCACACTTGTGGCATGGCCCTCATGGCAACCGGCTGTCACCTAGGCCCAGGCACATCCAGCCCAACAGGATGCCACCATGCATGGGTCAGCCATGTGGTGAGGCTGTAATGGCTGCCAGATGTCACCTCAGCTCAGTCACACCCTGCCTGGCAAAAAGCCACCTCACATGGGTCATCCGTGTTGAGAGCCTGTCACAACCACGGGGTGTCCATTGGCCCCATCACACCCTGCTGGCAGGGTGCCACATCATGCATACCACCCAAGTGCTGAGGCCATTATGGTCACAAGGTGTAACCTCGGTCCAGTAACACCGCACCCTGATGGGAGCACCCTTGCACTTGTCACACACATAGCTGCACCGTCAAATCCACCGGGGGTATCTAGACCCCCTCACATCCCACCTGCGGTGTGCCACTTTGCATGTGCCACCCATGTTGCAAGGCCATTATGGCTGCCAGATGTCACATCAGATCCATCACACCCCACCTAGCAGAGTGCCACGTCACATCAGTCCCCCACGTGCTGTGGCCATCAGGGCTGCCAGGTGTCACATCAACCTGGGCATATCCACCCAGTGGGGTGCCACCTCACATAGGTAACCCACGTGGCAAGTACATCATAGCGGCTGGCTGTCACCTCAGCCCAGGCACACGCCACCTGATGGGGAGCCACCTTGCCCCTGTCACCCGAGTGGCAAGGCCATCACAGAAGCTGTGTTTGACATTGGCCTGGGCACACGCCACCTGGTGTGATGCCACCACACCAGGGTCACCTATGTGGTGAGGCTGTCATGCCATTGGGTGTTGCCTCAGCCCAGTCACACATCACCTGGGGGCTGCCACCTCGCATGGGTCACCCACATGTTGATGCCCTCATGAATGATGGGATTCACCTTCGCCTGGGCACACACCAACTGGAGGAGTGCCACATACTGTGGTGCCTCTGCCTGATGAGGCCTGCATGGCAGCTGGGTGTCACCTAGACCTGGGCACACCCCACCCATCACGGTGACACATCGCACATGCCACCTGCGTGGCGATGTGGTCAGGATGCCGAGTTTCACCTCGGCCACTTCACAACCTGCCCAGTGGGGAGCCACCTCATGCAGGTGATGCACATGGCAAGACCCTCATGGCCAGGGTGTCACTTAGGCCTGGTCACACCCCACCCCACAGAGTGCCACTTCACACATATCACCCATGAGGCAAGGCCATAATGGTCACTGGGGGTCACCTCGGCCCAGTTACACACTGCCTGGCTGTGTGCCACCATGTGTGGGTCTCCCGTGTGGCTAGGCCTTCATGCCCACTGGGTTTCACCTCAGAACTGGCACAACCCGCCCAGCTGGGTGCAACCTCATGTGGGTCACCCACGTTTTGAGGCCATAATGGAAGTGGGGTTTGACCTCGGCCTGGGCAAATCCCATCCAGAGGGATGCCACTCCACATGTGCCATCCGCATGGTGAGGCCATCATGGCCACCAGGTGTCACCTCGGCCTTGAGACACTCTGCCCATTGGAGAGCAACCTCATGCATGCCACCCATGTGGTGAGGCCTTGTACAGGTCACCTGCATGGTGAGGCCATCACAGCTACCAGGTGTGACTTTGGCACAGTCATGTGCTGCCCAACAGGTTGCCACATCACACTGGTCACCCACGTGGTAAGGCTGTCATGGCCCCTGAGTGTCACCTTGGCCTGGGCACACCCAACCCGGTGGGGTGCCACCCATGTGGTGAGGCCATCACAGAAACTGTGTTTGACCTTGGCCCAGAAACACCTGCCCAGTGGGGTTCCAGCCAGCCAGGGTCACCCATTTGGTGAGGCCCACACACTGCCAGGTTTCACCTAGGCCTGGGCACACCCCACCTGGTGGGATGCTACATCTCATTGGTCACCCGCATGTTGAGGACATTACTGTGGCCTGGTGGAACCTCGGCCCCATCACTCCCTACCTGGTGGGGTGCTACCTCGTACAGGCCACCCACATTGCAAGGCCGTCACAGCCACCAGGTGTCACCTCAGCCCCATTGTACTCCACCCATCAGGGTGCCACCTCACACGGGTCACCTGTGAGGCAAACCCATCATGGCCGCCAGGTGTCACATCAGTCCTGTCAAACCCCACCAGGTCAGGTAAAACCTCACATATGTCACCAGCATGGCAAGGTCATCATGACCGTGGCGTGTCACCTCAGCCCCATAACACACCACCTGGCAGGGTGAAACCTTGCATGAGCCACCCACGTGGTGAGGACTTCACAACCACTGGGTGTCAAAATGGCCCAGACACACACCTCATGGTGGAATGCCACCTCATGCAGGTCACCCATGCGGTGAGGCCGTCACAGCCACCATGTGTCACCTCGGCCCCAACTCTCCCTACCTGATGGGGTGCTACCTCACATGTGCCACCCACATGACAATGCAGTCACAGCCACTAGCTGTCACCTCATCCCCATGACACCACACCTGGTGGGGTGTCATCTCTTGCATGCCACCCATGTGATGAGGACACCACAGCCACCAGGTGTCACCTTAGCTCAATCACACTCTGTCATGCCGTGTGTCACCTCATGCAAGCCACACGTGTTGTGAGTCCATCACAGTCATCATGTGTCACCTCAACCCAGGTGCACCTTGCCGTGTGCAATGCCACTTCGCACGAGTCACCTGAAATGTGAGGCCTTCATGGCTGCCAGGTGTCACCTAGGCCTGGGCACACCCCACCTGGTGGGATGCTACATCTCATTGGTCACCCGCATGTTGAGGACATTACAGTGGCCTGGTGGAACCTCGGCCCCATCACTCCCTACCTGGTGGGGTGCTACCTCGTACAGGCCACCCACATGGCATGGCCATCACAGCCACAAGGTGTCACCTCAGCCTGGTCACACCCTCCCCAGTGGAGTGTCACCTTTTGCATGCCACCCATATTGCTCATCTGTCACACCAACCATGTGTCACCTCAACCTGGGTGCACCCCACCCAGCACTGGTAACCCACGTTGCAGGGCAATCACAGCAACCAGATGTCACCTCGGCATGGGCACACCCCACCCAGCAGGATACCACCTCATGCGGGTCACCAGTGTGTTGAGGCCCTCACGACCGCCATGTTTCACCTAGGCCTGGGCACACCCCACCCAGTGGGGTTTCAACTCACGAATGTCACCCATGTAGTGAGGCCTTCATGGCTGCTGGTTGTCACCTTGGCCCAGTCATACGCCACCCAGTAGGATGCCACCACACAGGGGTAACCGGCATGGTAAGGCTGTCACGGCTGCCGGGTGTCATCTTGGCCCGTTCACACCACGCACAGCTGGGTGCCACCTCGTGCTAGCCACCCACGTGGCAAGTCATCTCAGCCACCATGTTTCCCTTTGGCCCCATCACTCTAGGCCTGGTGGGGTGTGACCTCACATGTGCTACCCACATGGTGAGGCAGTAACGGCCATAGTGTTTTACCTCATCCCCATGACACCATGCCCAGTGGGGTGTCATCTCTTGTGTGCCATCCATGTGGCAAGCCCATCATGGCTGCCGGGTGTCACCTCAGCCCGATCACACCCTACCTGGCAGGGCTAACCTCATGCATGCCACCCACATTGCAAGTCCAATCTGGTCGCTGTGTCATGTCAACCCAGTCACAACACACCATGCAGGATTCCAAATCGCATGGGTCACCTGTGTTGTGAGGCCTTCACAGCCACTGAGTGTCATCTCGACCTGGGTACACCTTGCCCATTGGGATGTCACCTAGCATGTGCCACCCACATGGTGCAGCACTCACGGCCACCAATGTTCAGCCCCGTCACTCCCTGCCCAGGAGAATGTCACCTCAACATGGCACCTGCATGGCAAGGTGGTCACACCACTGGGTGTCACGTCTGCATGGTCACACCCCACCCCGCAGGTTGCCACCTGGCAAAGGTCAACTGTATTGTGAGGCTGTCATGGCTGCCAGATGTCTCCTCTGCCTGAGCACACAATGCCTGGTGGGGAGCCACCATGCACAGATCACCCACGTGATGAGGCCCTCACAGCCACCAGGTGTCACCCTGGTTGCTTCACACACCACCCAGCGGGGTACAACCTCGTATGGGTCACCTGCATGGAGAAGCCATCACTGCCACTGGGTGACAGCTTAGCTCAGTCACACCATGTCTTGTGGGGAGCCACCTCACTTGGGTCACCCATGTGGTGAGGCTGTCATAGCCATGGGATGTCACCTTGATCCCTTCATAGCATTCAAAGCAGGGTGCCACCATGCTAGAGCCACCTAAGAGGCAAGGGATCATGACCACCATGTGTCATCTCAGCCACATCACACCCCACCAGGCAAGGTGCTACCTCACCCATGTCACCAGCATGGTGAGGCTATCAAGGCCGCGAGGTGTCACCTAAGCCCACTCAGACACTGCCCCATGGGGTGCTACATAGTGCATGCTACTCACATGGCTAGGCCATCATGGCCACTGGGTGTCACTTCAGCCCCGTCATTCCCCACCCTGCCAGGTGCCACCTTGATGTGCCACCCGCATAGCTAGGCAATCACACCACTAGATGCCACCTTGTCCCTGTGACACCACACCTGGCACCATGTCATCTCTGTGTGTCCCCCATGTAGTGAGGCCATCACGGCCACTGGGTGTCACCTCTTCCTGGTCAATACCCACCTGCTAGGGTGTCAACTAGCATTTGCTTCCCTCAGGACGAGACCATCACAGCCACCAGGTGTCACCTCAGCCCGATCACACACTGCACAGTGGGGTGTCACCTGGTGCATGCCACCTGTGCTGCAAGTCTGTCTCGGTCAAAGTGTGTCACCTCAATCCGGGTATACCCCACCATGTGAGATGCCACCTCGCATGGTTACTCACGTTGTGAGCACCTCTATGCCACCAGATGTCACCTTGGCCTGGTTACACCCTGCCAGGCAGGGTGCCAGCTCATGTGGGTCACCCATGTGGTGAGGTCCTCATGGCCACTGGGCATCACCTTGGACCAGTCACACACCACCTAACAGGGTGCCAATTTGCAAGGGTCACCCATGTGATGTGGCTCTCACAGCTGCTGTGGATCACTTTGGCCTGCTCACACTGCAGCCTGCAGGGTGCAATCTCACACTTGCTACAATTGTGGCGTGGCTGTCATGGCCACCAGGTGTCCCCTTGGCCTGGTCACAACCCACACAGCATGGTGCCACCTTTTGCAGGTCACCTATGTGGCAAGGCCATCACTGCTGCCGGGTGTCACCTCAGCTCAGTCACAACCTGCGCAGCAGGAAGCCACCTAGTATAGGTCACCAGGGTTGTGAGGCTGTCACAGCCACAGGGTGTCCATTGGCCCCATCGCACCTTGCCTGGCAGGGTGCTACCATGTGTGTGCCACCCAAGTGGTGAGGCCATCACAGCCACCAGGTGCCACCTCGGCCCTGTAACACCCCACCTGGTTGGGTGCAACCTTGCACTTGCCACCCATGTAGCTGGGCCATCACAGCACCATGTGTCACCTTGGCACCCTTACACCCTGCCCAGAGCGGTGGCACTTTGCAGGTTCCACCCACATTGCAAGGCCATTATGGCTGCTGGGTGTCACTTCAGCCCCACCACACCCTGCCTGGTGGAGTGTCAACTCATGTGATTCACCCACGTGGTGAGGCCATCAGGGATATCAGGCCTCACCTCAGCCCAGGCACATCCACCCTGTGGGGTGCCACCTTACATGTGTAAGCCATGTGGTGAGGCCGTCAGTGTTGCCAGGTCTCACCTCAGCCCAGGGACACCATGTCCGGCCAGGAGCCACTTCGTGCATGCCACCCACATGGCAAGGCCATGACGGCCACAGGGTGTCACCTAGGATTATCAAACACAGCCCAACAGTGTACCACCTTGGGCATGCCATGCATGTGGTGATGCTGTCATGACCATCAGGTATCACCTTGAATTGGGCACACCCCATCAGGCAGGGTGCCATCTCGTGAGGGTCACCTGGGTTGTGAGGCCCTCTCAGCCACCAGGTGGCACCTAGGCCCATGCACACCCCACCCACCAGAGTGCCATCTCACAAGGGTCACACTTGTGGCATGGCCCTCATGGCAACCGGCTGTCACCTAGGCCCAGGCACATCCAGCCCAACAGGATGCCACCATGCATGGGTCAGCCATGTGGTGAGTCTGTAATGGCTGCCAGATGTCACCTCAGCTCAGTCACACCCTGCCCGGCAAAAAGCCACCTCACATGGGTCATCCATGTTGAGAGCCTTTCACAACACCGGGGTGTCCATTGGCCCCATCACACCCTGCTGGCAGGGTGCCACATCATGCATACCACCCAAGTGCTGAGGCCATTATGGTCACAAGGTGTAACCTCGGTCCAGTAACACCCCACCCTGATGGGAGCACCCTTGCACTTGTCACACACATAGCTGCACCGTCAAATCCACCGGGGGTACCTAGACCCCCTCACATCCCACCTGCGGTGTGCCACTTTGCATGTGCCACCCATGTTGCAAGGCCATTATGGCTGCCAGATGTCACATCAGATCCATCACACCCCACCTAGCAGAGTGCCACGTCACATCAGTCACCCACGTGCTGTGGCCATCAGGGCTGCCAGGTGTCACATCAACCTGGGCATATCCACCCAGTGGGGTGCCACCTCACATAGGTAACCCACGTGGCAAGTACATCATAGCGGCTGGCTGTCACCTCAGCCCAGGCACATGCCACCTGATGGGGAGCCACCTTGCCCCTGTCACCCGAGTGGCAAGGCCATCACAGAAGCTGTGTTTGACATTGGCCTGGGCACACACCGCCTGGTGGGATGCCACCACACCAGGGTCACCTATGTGCTGAGGCTGTCATGCCATTGGGTGTTGCCTCAGCCCAGTCACACATCACCTGGGGGCTGCCACCTCGCATGGGTCACCCACATGTTGATGCCCTCATGAATGATGGGATTCACCTTCGCCTGGGCACACACCAACTGGAGGAGTGCCACATACTCTGGTGCATCTGCCTGATGAGGCCTGCATGGCAGCTGGGTGTCACCTAGACCTGGGCACACCCCACCCATCACGGTGACACATCGCACATGCCACCTGCATGGCGATGTGGTCAGGATGCCGAGTTTCACCTCGGCCACTTCACAACCTGCCCAGTGTGGAGCCACCTCATGCAGGTGA
>NW_026648427.1:60000-76714 GCF_030028045.1 Hippopotamus amphibius kiboko | reverse complement strand
GCTCCTTATTTCTTTGGCAAGAGAGTCACTTGCACGCGTTCCTTAGAGGCCCACGTTACGTTTCCATAAAACGGGAATACACACTTGTGGATATGAGATTCTGGTGCTATTCATTTTCCTTAGGGTGTTGCTTTTCACCTGAAAACCGGACTGGATCCTGAAGTCTTTCAAGTTGCCCCCAATATCTGGCTACAACTCTCTCCATGAATGTTTCCCACTTTCGCCCACCCTTTTGACTTGGCATCACTGACAACGAAAACGGCCCTTTGCCTGAAGCCCTACAGACCGAAGCTGGAGGACTTGGTGAAAACTTTAGAGACATGGCCACCACAGCTCCTGTGGAAACCATCCTGGTGCCTGTTTCTGTGAGAGCCACTCTGAAAGTCGAACCAAACACCCGACATCATCACAGCCATTTCAAACTGCTAAAGTTGCTTCCACCCTAACATCTACAAATCTTCTTCACTGACACCGCCCCCCACACGCTCCCCCCCCCCCCCCCACTGGTTTATAATCGGCTCCAGTGATGGACCTTTGTCTTCCTTTGGTTTCCATACAAGTGCCTCTTAGGAAATAACCTGATTGCTTGCACCACAGGCCTAGTTTTTGGGAGCCCATCAACATCACTGCCTCCTGAGAGGAGATATGATAACTGTTTCACAGAACCGACCTGTTCTCAGAACTCAGAAACAGTTTCCATGAAATGGAGGCCTCTACTAACCTATTTTCTCCCTTTCCCTCCCTCCCCGCCTCCCTCCCTCCCTCCATCTCCCTCTCCCTCTCTCACACACACACACACACACACACACACACACACACACACACACACACACACACACACACACAGTCACCAGGTCAGCTTTCAATATGTTCAGAGTAGGCCGCCCCAAAATGTGTCTCCTTGAATTCAAGTCGCTTAAGAACTGGACAGCACAAGACCGGACATTCTGGCCCTCCTTTCTGTCCTCCCACAGCAGAGCACGATCTCAAGTTAAGACGTTTGCTTCCACGCATGTCCGTGATTCTCAAATGGTTTAGTGGGGTTTCCTGGGTTAGGAAAAAGAGGGGACTCCTATTTGCCTGAGACAAGGAGAAGTTCTCACACAACCTTCACCCATCCCTCCCTCCCTCCCTCCCTCCCTCCCTCCCTCCCTCCCTGCAGTTTGGAGGGGGCAGCCTAAGGGTGGGGAAATTGGGGAAGGAAAAAAAAAAGCCGTTCGATAAAGGGGAGCTCGAGGCAAAGTCAAAGGCTCCCGATCTGACCGGAGAGCATTCTGCATTTGAATGAAGCGATTGAACAAGGCCCTGCGGAATGAAGCGTCCGGACTTCCCCTCCCCCTCTCCCGGCAACTATCAGCCCTGGCGACTTGGGAAGGAGCGAGCGGTGGAGAAGCGGGCGGGGGCGGGGGCGGGGGCGGGGGCGGGGGCGGGACCAACAGACAATAGCCGCTGCCTGCCTGCCTGCCTGCCGGGCTGAGGCCTGAGGGCTGCGGGCCACGCTGGTTTCTGCAACTCAATCCCTTCCAGGAAGCACCTGTGATGACTGCTTGGCAGGGAATGGTCAAAGCTGAACTCTCTTGGCCTATTTCTGAAAAAGGCCTGAGTCTCAGCTACGACAGATTTTCTGGATTTCTTGGCCCATGCGCAGACCCGCACCCTCCCATCCTGTCAGATCCTTTGTACCCACACCTCCCCTGGGAGAGTTCGTTGGCCTCGTCTGGAACATGAACAAGCAAAACCAAACATAGTGTGACATGATGTATTGGTCTTTATTGAAAAGAAACGTGCTCCTCTCGCACACCTGAGGGCAGGAAGCAAAGGCACGTTCTCAGCAGGACGGGGGACAGGGAACCCGAACCCAGGCCGGTCAGCAGTGGCCCCCTGCCCCCCACCGCCCCGCCCTCCCCATCCCCGTCTCTCCCAGGCCCACGTGGGGCCTCCCTTCCCTGCCTCTCTCTGTGCCCCTCGTCTCCAGCTCCCCCAGCCCAGCTTCCGCACCCCCCCCCCCCGGCCCCGGGAAGGGGAGGCATGTCTGTCCCAGCTCCAGTTCTGATATTTCACTTGTGAAACTTCCCTAGGCCCAGGTGCCAGCTTGCCGTCCTGCTGCTTCATGTCCGTCTCTATCAGCCATGCCCAAAGGGCACGGGAAATTATGGACAGCAAATAGCACACCTAGACGGTGTGTGCGTGGGGGGGGGGGGTGTCCCTTCTCCAGGAAGCAGTGAGGGAACAAAAGGAGGCCTGGGGGAAGGAGTCCTGGGTGCCTATCATCGCGCCCCCGCCCCCCCACCGCCCCGCAGAGCACCATTCATTTCCATCTCCGCATCTGAAGGACACATAGTCCTGGTTGAAGCAACTTGATGAGGATTCCCCTCCTAACGACGTGACAGAACCTATGAAGAACTGCACTCCTTGAATCCATAAATGCTAACGGGATCCAAGGAGTTTTCCATCAATGGCAGAAAAAGAAATGGTCCTGAACATAATAACTGCCAAGTATTCCTCTAGACGGAGGCATCATTCACTTTTTCTTAACTTTTTTTCTTTTCATGTTTTACAATAAACTGTATATATTTAGAGTGTACAATTTGGTACCCCAATCTTCCAATTCATTCCCCCCCAACCCTCCCCGCTTTCCCCACTTGGTGTCCATATGTTTGTGCTCTACATCTGTGTCTCTCTTTCTGCCTTGCACACCAGTTGATGTGTACCATTTTTCTGCAGTCCACATATATGTGTGAATATACAATATTTGTTTTTCTCTTTCTGACTCACTCTCATTCACTTGTTAACAACAGTAACGATGACGACGACCACGACGACGACGACAAGGACAAGGATAAGGACCGGAAAAACAACAACAGAGAGAGCACTGGGCGAGTTTTCCACTTCTTAAAGGAAGGAGGCCGTGTTCCCAGGCAGGTTGGCTCAGCTGCACAGTTCCCTCCGGTGACTATTCCTGGGGGCACCGTCGAGGTGATGCACGAAACACACAGGAGGAGGCCTTCTTGAATGTCCTGCCCAGGAAATGGGGACATGATTCCAGCAGTGGCGATGGCTGCCCTTCTCTTTAGGGTGACACACGGGCCTGATGGCACCGGGCAAACCCTCCCCTCCCTCCCTCCCTCCCTCCCTCCCTCCCACCTACCTTCCTTCCTTCCTTCCTTCCTTCCTTCCTTCCTTCCTTCCTTCCTTCCTTCTTGAGGCTCTTGGCCTCCCCACTGAAAGGAAGAGCCCAGGGCCCAGCAGCAAAGACCTTCTGCTGATCCTTGCCAGGGGGCTCTCATTTTACACACTTGAATAGGATCAGTAGACACCGTCATCTCATGAGAAGCAGAAAATATCATCTAAAAGCCTACTTTCCTGGTGTCTCAGCGTCCAGGGCTCCTCCTTCTCAGGGATCTTGTGCTCTGTAGGGATAATTCACATGCTGGGGGAGTAGGTTCCCAATAGCATCTTATGAAATGGATTACAGGATGTCTTCCTTTGAAAAAGATAAAGATTATTTGGGAAAGTTATTCATATGAAGCACATGGATGATATCCTCTCTGATCTATATATTAGAGTTGACCGTTGAACAACCAACATGGGGGATTAGGGGGGCCGACCCCACACACACCATTGAGAACCCATGCATAACTTCACAGTCCAAGCTCTGTATCGGGGCTTCCACCTCTGGGTACTCAGCAACCAGAGATCCTGCAGTGCCATAGTGCACAGCTATGGAAAACATCCCCTTATGAGTCACACACACACACACACACACACACACACACACACACACACACACGCGCGCGCGCGCGCGCGCGCGCACGTGCTCGAGCGCAGACATCTCAACTTTGTTACCCAAACGTTAGTGGTGTTCGAATAATCTTAGAAGTGATGACTGCTGTCTGATGAAATCAATGGATCCATCAATCAATCTATGACACTACACTTTGTATTTCCTAGTCTCAAAATTATTTGGAATTTGGCTCCTTAGAAGTTTAGCTTGGTCCTTCAAGGACAGTGTCAGTTGGAGAGAAAATAACATTTCTTCAAATCATGGAAGTGAAATAGTCCTGGACGCTTATGTGAAACATTAACATAATTTTTCTTCTTTATTTTATAAGATAACTGGAATTAGGAAGAAAATCTCCTCGTGAAAAACCAGGTGCTACCTTTCCTTGACTGATGATCGAAGAGGAGAAAGCATTTTCTGGGCCCATGCAACTTGAGAGAAGTTCTAACTTTTCTGGAAAAGAAAGATTCCCACCCTCCCCTTGCTCGGCCATGCTAGAAACCTTCCCCTGCCCCAAACTCTGACGTGTCCCCTTGTTTGGCCTCACTGTGTGTCGTCCGTGGGCACGGGAACACACTTGCGTTCCGTAACAGGAGAGCCTATGGAGAAAAGATCTCTGCCCACTTTCATGGGATCTGCATTGCTGGCTAGGTAAACCTAAGACATCAAAAGAAGTGCCTTGGAACACATGCTCCTTCCACACTGGTCACCTCATAGGATTCCTAAATGACTCTGGTTCAGCACTCACTCGACTTGGCTGTGTTTCTGTGCTTCCTGACCTAAAGGATCTATCTGGATATGCCACCCGATAGAAGCTGAAATAAATTCACTTTGGACGTGTGTGAATGCCGTTCATACAGAGAGTGGGGACTGCAGGGAGCTCTTGTGGATAAAGAAAAATGGGGGAACACATGTAGGCGACAGCACATAAAGTATAGAAAGATACACGAAGGTTTCCTTCGTTCGCGGGTTGGGAAGGGGGAACGACAGAACATTCCCTGCTTCTACTCTACGCACGCACGCAGGCAGGCAGGCAGGCAGGCAGGCAGGCAGGCAGGCAGGCACCGGAGTGGGGTGGGGTGGGGGGAGCTGGCTCCTTACCCCACCCACCAGGGACGCGTGCGCGTTTAAAGAGACCAGGAGGAACGTGGTGGCGGTGGCGATGAGGAAGGAGGACCACGTTCAAGGTGTGGATTTGCGGTGAGGGCTACGTGAGGTGACTAAGAACTCGGTGCAGTGAGCGGCCCATACAAGGACAGAAGCGATGGTCCCCTAATGCTTGCAGGGCCTGGCCAGGAGCATGAACGGGCGCCCGTGTCCCCAGGTTGGCATCATGACACTAGTTCATCCCTGTGAAACAGGATGTGTTTTCTGTGTTCTCCTGTCTTGACAAACACACGTCTTTACCTGTGTCTCCGTACAACGACGGTCTCTGCGTGACAGTCGGCAGAACATCCCCAGGGACAATTATCACAGAGACCTGAGGTTCTGCTTGGCTGGCAATGCTTGTGTGAATACTGCAGTGAGATACAGACAGACAGACAGACAGACAGACAGACACACACACACACACACACACACACACACACACACACCCCTACGTATAATTATGTGTATTTAATACGATATCTGTATTGATTTTCTGTCTCAGATGACGAATGATGCTGTCAGCCTCATGATTTTCGCACAGGGTTTCTGTGTGTGTCCTACTGTCGGGACAACATAGCCGGTCTGTGTCATGGAAGCAGAGACACCGTGGGAGTCACAGGAATGAAGACCTCGTTCTAGGAACTGGACCTTCCAGAGGCCTGGGAGCAGCTGGGCAGGGCAGGGCTGGGCTGGGCTGCGGAGGAGGGGAGGGGAGGGAAGGCTGTGGCTCTCAGTCCTCTGAGTGCCCGGTGGCAGTGGCGGAGGTGGCAGTGCCGATGGAGCTGTCAGCGCCCACAGGGAAAGGTAGCCACCGATGTGCGGGGCCACAGGGGAGACATGGAGAGACTCGGGGGAAGGCACAGCTGTCCCTCGGTGGATCTGCGGCCAGGCAGCCAGGAGTGGCCTGGGCCACTGTCGTCCAGGGGGCACCAGCTGGGAACACTAGCCAGACGCAGGGCGGCGGGGGTGGGTGGGTGTGTGTGTGTGTGTGTGTGTATGTGTGGATGGACAGCCTTCCACCCTGCACCTCTGTGCCCACCTGTCACCGTGTGGGATGGCGACAGCCTGCAGAGAGCCTTGGCTGTGGCTTCACTTCCAATGCCTACATCCCATCCAGCGTTCTCTTCGCACCAGCCCTACCCTGGGGTCGCACGGGGAGGGGGAGACTCAGAAAGGCGGTTCCCAGGCTGCCCCCGCATGGAAGTCACATGAGCCTCCGGACATGGCCGTGCCACGTCAAACACGCGTCTGGAGGTAGGTCAGACTTTACATTGTGTTACGGTTTGTTTTCTTGGGAGAAGTTGTGTCTCTTAGGCCAGGAGCAACTGGAATTGTCGGTCAAAGTCCTCAGGCAGCCCTTTGACTTGGAGGCTGAGCACAAGTTTGACACGGTATGTTTCCGGTGACATGGAATTGCAGATGGCCCACGAAGCATGCTCTCGGCAATACTGCCAAGCCTGTGGTCTCACAGGGGACGGTCTCCTCGACCGAGATGTCACCATCTCGGGAGTCCGCACCTGGAGCGACACGGTGACCTCAGGACGGGCGCCCTGTCTGTGCGCCCCATCCGGATGCGCGTGGACGGGAATGGAGCAGCTCTGGGAACGGTGGACGATGCCAGCTCTTGTTCTTCTGCTCTGCTGCCTGCCGTGCACGGCTGTGGAGAGGGACGCGCCGCTGTGGAGAGGGATGAGCCGAGTCCAGTGTCTCTGAACCCACCCCAGGCAAAGAGGAGCAGGACAGTGGGTGTGGGCCCTCCCTCGTGTGTGGCCAGGATCCTGTGCGGGGGGAGAGTCCCTGGCCCTCCCGCTGAGAGGAAGGTGCGAGAGGTGGATCGGCGGCGGCGTCTTTCCTCGGGGCCCCAGAGCTTCTGCGGCTCCGATCTCCCCTCTTCACAGTTCTAGTTGGCGCCCGCCCCAGCACAAACCTACCTGAGAGCTTCCCTGGTATCCGGAAGCGATGGCTTTGTGTTTTGAGGACGCAAGGGGAGAAAGAGCTGAGCAAAGCTTTTCCCTGGAACCTGAGTGTCTATGGGTGTGTCTGGCCCATCACCAGCGAGCGTGCTGAGTGCCACTTCCTGAGGGCAGGTGCTCTTTAAGGAAAGTATGGCTTCGTATCTTTGTGACACGCAGGCCCTTCTAGAATGTGGAGCGAGTTTCTCAAGAATCCCAGCAGAATCCCAGGTGCTGTGGAGGCTAGGGCCTCAAAGGTCCGGCTCCATCCCCTCTCTCCATCCTGGCCTGGCCTGGCCTGGCTGGGCCCCTAAGGACCCTGCTGGCCTCTAGAGTGGCCCCTGCTTCTCGGTTGGTTTCCACGCTGCTGCTCACAGAGCCATCTTCTCCAAAGGCAGCCGACCGCCGTATTCCTTCCGTGGAGGCCTGGCACGGCTCTCCTCGGCTTGGATGATAGCATGAGAGGACTGACAAGCTGGGTCCTTCCTCCAGGGCTGACCTTTTACAAACTCCGCCTTGAAGAGGGGTAAAGTCAGCATGTCATTCTCACGTGTAAGATGGGACCCGAGGGGCCCGTTCCTAGCTCTACCACTTGGGAGAGTGGGGGACTCTTCCGTCAAGGAAACGGAGAGCTCATACTTGATGGTGCGGTTGTCAGAAGCCTTTTTCTAAGCCTCCCCTGGCCCCACCGTGTCAGAAAGACGTGTCCCTCCACCTGCCGGGGACTTGATGAAGGAGAGTCACTCTGGTAGAAGTACCCGAAGCTCGAGGACTTCACTGCCGTCTCCCTTTCTCTGGCACGGGCCCGCCCCTGGAGGAGCCCTGTCTTCACCTGGCCGTGACGGCACCGCTCAGGGGAGCTGGAGACAGGACCCCAATGAGGGCAGGTGGATGGGAGCCTGTTCAAAATGACCTACACACCCAATCTGCCGTAGACATGGTCCACAGATCGTGGACGTGCCTGTGCCCCCGAAGACATCCGTGTGGCCCCGGGCATCCGGCAGCCATCTTCTCCATGTTCTCCTGACCTGTGCTCTCGCTCTTTTCTCCGGAGCACTCGCCTGATGATTCGTGGGGGCATGAAACCCCAGCTGGCAGGAGCCAAATGATCTTCCCAACACAAGGGAAAAGAAGAGGTGGGGTCCCGCATCCATCCAATGTTTCTGTGCCTAAGAATGAGTTTCTAAGAAATCTCATCCTCCTTTAGCTCCCTTAACACCCCCCCCACCCCGGCGCCCGCCAGCCCGGGCCATAGTATAGTTACTTTCCCAGATTTCCTCCCTCTCCTCAGCAGAACCGAAGAGATTGTAGGTGTTGCCACTTCTCTGAGTCTTTCTTTGCTTTCTTAGGAGGGCTGCCCCATGTCACGTAAAACTTGGAAGACATACATGCGTGAGCATCTCTCCTTGTGATTCTAACCCAGGGAAGAGCATTTAAAACTCGAAAGGAGGCAAACTAGGGTTCAGGCACCCAGAGTTGAGCTGGGTGGCCACTGGGAAGAGAGTTCCAGACCCCTTCCTGTTTGGGGGAGGGGGAAATCTCCCCCTCTGCCCCTCTTGAGTCCTCGTGGCTGGACTCATCCTAACATGGACTCAAGGCGGATAGAGGAAGCGGGAGCGGGAACACGTGTTCGTTTGTTGTTGTTGTTGTTGTTTTACCTTCTAGCCGTGAGAAGTGGCTGAGGCGGGCAGCTTTTCGACTGTGTAGACCAAGGGACAGTACATGTGTGAGACAGGGATCAGACCGAGAGACTTAGCTTTCGGGTGCGCCCTGAGGGAAGGAAGAATCTAAACAGAGTTTGGGCTTGGGGGGGGTCCCTGAAAGAAGTCACAGTGTCTGTCTCCCTAGGCTTCTCGGCCCCAATGAATTCCCTACTTTGGGGATCGGAGCGTCCTCCTAACTCCAGGTGCAGATGCAGGGAGTGCGCCTTTCACCCGCGAGAGAGATGGATGTCTCGCTTTCAGGGAGACACAAAGAAGAGCCCGAGGGTCCCTCTTGTGTTGGCCGCCTGCTTGAGGTCACCGTCACGCCAAATGATCACTGTGCCACGGAGGTGCATTTTGGCGTGGCCTATCCTGGGCTCCACAGCCACCTCCCTGAGAACGGGTATGGTCAGAACCGTAGGAAGCTCAAGGGCGCCGCCAGCCGGTTTCAAAAACGTATCTGTCAGCACCTGCTGGCTGCAACCGCGAGGTTTGCAAGTGCCCTCCGCATAATTCTCCCCCTCCCCCGCAACGACGTCATCACTTCCAATCCTGGCGAACAATGTATGGAACCTTTGCTGGGGTTTTCGTTTGTTTCTCTTTTGTGGGGTTTCTCTCTCTCTCTCTCTCTCTCTCTCTCTCTCTCTGTCTCTCTGTCTCTGTCTCTGTCTCTGTCTCTGTCTCTGTCTCTGTCTCTGTCTCTCTCTGTCTCTCTCTCTCTGTCACACGCGCTCTGATGTTCGGGGCCTAATGGGAGAAATGAAATCAAGCGAGGGGTTTTGCCCTCAGGTTGCCTTGGTCTCGGGTTGACTTGTGTGCGCTGAGAAAGACGGCCTTTACTGAAGGCCCTGCGCAGACTTTTTGACACCCCCGATCCATGGAATCCTGAAGCTGTGGAACCTAGAAATCTTTCGGTCTCCTTTTGATTTGGAAATCTTCTCCTTGACAGAAAGAAGCCCATTTAAAAGAGAAAAAGAAAAAGTGGAACTGCATGAGCAGATCGGTTTTTAGATCTCAGCCGGGCGGCTGCCCGGTTCTCTGGGGAGAACTGTCTTCATCTTGCAAATCTGTACACACAGCCCACAGTGGCCTGGGATGGAGGCCAGTGGACTGGATTGGGCAGAACCTGAGACCAGAGGAAAGAGAAAAAAAATAAGAAAAATGGTGGTGGTGGTTGGGGGGAGGGGGAAGAGGTCTGCTTTGAAAAATAGGAACTGCTGGCAGGGCTCCCTCACCCCCACCCCCCCACCCCAAAGTAGGACTGTGTATCCAGGCGTAGAAATGATACTGCGCCAAGAAGGCAAGCGCTGTTGAGACTGCTGTTCCTATGATGTTACAAACCGAAAGCGATGCTTTCTGGTCGAGGCTCTCCATGACAATCTGCTAAGCAAATCACACGTTGGCTGTTTTGGACGTTCTCTGCAGTTTTCATTGGGAGTGAGGAAGAGCCGTTTGTACATGTTTTGATACAATGTTTTGAATGCTGTGGGACCATGGTATGTTTCCGCCGTGGATGAACAAGGTTGCCTTTTCCAGCTTCCGCTTGCATGGTCATTTCCTGGTCCTGACGACCCCCCCGCCCCAAGTGAGGGAGGCCTGTGTGTCTTTGTGTCCATTTAGAAGGGTTGGTGCTTGATGCCAGCATGATATCCAAATCTTGATTTTGGACTTACCAAACTACTGTTGGGAGTTTGTTTCTTGTCTTAATCTCCCTTAACTCTTGCAGTCACCTGAGTGTCCACTCTTGATTTCGCGTCTCTCTCTGCCTCTGTCTCTGTCTCTCTCGCTCTTTCCTTTTGTTGATTTCTTCAAGGCAAGCCATCTTTTTCCTCCTCCTCCTCCTCCTCCTCCTCCTCCTCCTCCTCCTCCTCCTCCTCCTCCTCCTCCTCCTCCTCCTCCCCCCCTCCTCCTCCTCCCCCACCACCCTCCTCTTCCTCTTGCTCCTTTCTCTGCCCCCCTCCCCCCTCCCTCCCTCCTCCCCCCGCCCTTTTAAAATTGAAGTCTAACAGACTGACAAGAGTATATTGGTTTTCAGGTGTATACCCTAGCGAGTGGCTATGTTTACACATGGCCCAGGGATCTCCGTGATAAGTCTCGTTACTGTCTGTCACCATTCGATGTCATGACAGTAGGATGGACTCTATTCCGCCTGCTGTACATGACATCCTGCGAGTGAGTTGTTTATTTCATAACTAGAAGTGGGCACCGCTTCCTCTCCCTCACCTATTGCACTCGTCTCCCTCTTCCCCCCTCCCTCCCTCCTCTGGCCACCCCCCATTTGTTCCTTTTAGGTGTCGAGGAACCTGTTTGCGGTTCCTTCTTTGTGTTCATGTGTGTGTATTGCTGTGTACGTTCTTCACAGACATGATAGTCTCGCGACCTGAGGTATCTTGTGTAGCGCAATACCCTCTGGGTCTCTCCATGTTTCCGCGGATGGCAAGACCTCATTCCCTGGTAGGGTTGAGTCATAAACGCGCGCGCGCCTGTGTGTGACTAGGTAGAGACGTATGCACACAGAGAGCGCTATCGGTATGTCCCTAACTATGGCTACATAGGGATAGGTGTGGATACACATACACGTGTATGTATGTGTCACCCTCACCCCCTCGGTGGGCACGTAGTGGAGTTGCTGGGTCACGTGGTAGTTGTTGGTGCAGTGCTTTCAGGGACTTCTGTGCTGTTTTCCGTAGTGTCATCTGTTGTCGGGGAGCCATTCTGTCAGGCGCCAGGTGATATCTCTGAGTCCTCCAGCATGACATGGTGGTGGTCTCTCTCAGCGTGAAAAATAGGTGTCCCGTCAGGAGCCACTTTCCTCTGCCGTTTGGAACTTGCTGTCGCGATTCCAGATCCTGGGCCTGGCCGTGTATGCTTGTGCAGAGAAATGCCAGCGCTTTCTATCATACCCTCCATTTAAAAAAAAAATGGTTCTGTATTTGATGGGCTGCGTTGGGTCTTTTTTTGCTGTGCGCGGGCTTTCTTTCCGTTGCGGTGAGTGGGGGCTCCCCTTCGTTGTGGTGCGCAGGCTCCTCATTGCCAGTGGCTTCTCTTGGTGCGGAGCACGGGCTCCAGGCACGGGGGCTTCAGGAGTTGCGGCACATGGGCTCAGTCGTTGTGCCTCACGGGCTTCGTTGCTCCGCGGCATGTGGGACCTTCCTGGAGCAGGGATCGAACCCGTGTCCCCTGCAGTGGCGGGCGGATTCTTAAGTAGTGCGCCAGCTAGGCAGCCCCAGTTGTTTCTTGTATTTCAGGGAAAGGTTTCCTTTGGCTTTTGGTTTTGTCCCCGCCCCCACCCCCCAAGAAAGGTACTGTTGGTTGCTTTGTTGACAGTGGAAAACTGTGTTGCGGTTGCTGTTGGAGTGGTGGGGGTCGTCGTCCTTGTTGCTTTGTTTCCTTTGTGGGCGTTGTTTTCTGTTGGTTTTTTCTGGCTTTGTTTCCTTGTGGATGAAAATGCCTGGTCTTGGTCTGCTCTGTTCAGGCCTCCTGCCCACTTTCCCCATCGGGTTGCTTGTTCTGGGGGGGCTGCGTTGCATGAGGCCTTGCCCTGTTTTGGACAGGAACCTCTTATGGGACATGCTTGAGGTTTTCAGATGCGTGTGTGTGTGTACGTGTACACGTGTGTGTGTCTGTACGTGTACACGTGTGCATACACGTACATGTGTGTGTGCCTTTACGTACTCCTTGAAGGGCCACAGCAGTCCCAGAGCTTGACTTTGACTTTTTGGTAGTTTGGCTTGGTTTGATTTTGGTGGGACGACAGGTCACTGTGAACCTTTACTGTAAATCTCTCTCTCACACGCACGCGCGCGCGCGCGCGCGCACACACACACGCACGCACGCACGCACGCACGCACGCACACTCACCACGTTGCATTGTGTAGATGTCCTGGAACGCGGTTTCTTTAGTGGATGGCTGTTGACTCGCTGCTCCCCGCCCCCCTGCCCCCGCCCGCCGGTGACTGTGGTCAGTCCATTTTGAAATCCACGTTCTGACCTCAAGGGCATGTTCCCCACCCACGCACCCATGTGTTCTCTTTGGACTTTGTCGCGGTCTGTGCGGAAATAGATGTTTGTTTCCATTTGTGTGGGGCCAGAGTGTATGTTTACTTTCGTTTCTAGCTTCCGGGCTCTGCGTATCAGCTTTCCAAAGCCCTTCCCCGTGCCAGAAGGGATGAGTTCCTGCGTCGTTCTCTGAGCGCTTGCCTGGTTTCGTTTCGCTGGTCCCCGCCTTCCCTCCCTCCCTCCCTCCCTCCCTCTCACCCTCCGGGGAGCTGGGGATCTCGCTTGTGGCACTGTGGGCGTCTCCGTGGAATTCCCCGCGCCCCCCCCCCCCCCATGGCCTGGAATCGCGTCCCCTTCCAGGCAGCCTCCCGGCGGCATCTTGCCAGCTACCCCCGCCCCCGTGTGCTGCCGGGGATCGGGACGCGCCGTGTCGTGTCGTGTCGTGTCGTGTCGGGCCGGGAGCTAGCTCCGAGGCGGACCCCTCGGGGCCGCGCGGGACGCCCGCCCCGCTCCGGGAGGAGCTCGGGCGTTTGGGCGGCCCGGCGCTCCGGCGTCCTCGGTGGCCGGCCGGCGACCGGGATCCGGCCCGGGGACGTTCGAGCCGGTTGTCGGGCGCCACCTGGCGGCCGCTTTTATATTGTCCCTTCCCTCCGGAGCTCCGGCGACCTTGTCGAGGGCTGTGACTCAGCCGCCGGGCCCGAAGCAGAGTTCCGGGAGGCGGGCGACGCTGGTGCTGGCAGCCCCGGTGGCGCCGAGGCGTAGGCGCCTCCTGCTGTCGCCTGAGATTGGGCCTGCAGATCTATGGGGCTGTGACTGCCGCCGCGCTCCCGAGCCGGGGCTGAGGGGCCGCCTGGCCGGGTCGACCAGCATGCGCCCGTGCCCCTCCGGCCGCGGGAACCCATGTCGGGTCGTGCCGCCGCGGTGGGAGAGGAGAGGGTCTGCCGCGCCCGGAGCGCCTGGGACTTGGTGGCCCGGCCTTCTCCTGGGCCGCCCTTGGGAGCGTTCGTTCCCCGACCCCCCCCACCTCCCTTTCCCGGTGCCCCCCGCGTCCCGCTCCGGAGGTGGGGACCGGCTCGGGCCGAGCGTTGAGGCCGGTGGAGGCCGCCACGGGCTCGGTGGTGGACGCGCGTGCGTCCCGGTCGTCAGATGCTTTCGGGCCGATGGTTTTCCGAGCCGGACTCCAGAGGTGAGGACCGGCCTGGGCCGCCAGCGGTGACCCGGAGAGGCTGGCCCGGGCCTGGGTGCGTTGCCCCGTGGGCTCCGGGCGTCTCCCTGGAGAAATGGGTTCAAGTCCCGATGGGTCCGGAGACGTGGACGGACCGGCCCCTGCTCGCGCAGGTGGCCGGCGAGGGTGCACCCGGCCTGTCAGCGTGCCCGCGTGGGTCCCGGTCGTCGGACGCGACTTTGTCTCCCCCCTCCGCTCTCCACCCCGAGTCCGGGCCGGGAGGTGGGGACTGGCGCGAGCCATACTGGGTGGCCCGGGGAGGGGCTCCCGGGCCCGGGCGTGGTCCCTCATGGGGCCCGCTCATCGGAGGCGGCTCGGAGGGGTGCTGTGTTTCTTTCTTGGAACCAAGTCCTGGCCCGGAGACTCGGATGGACCGGTGCCTGCCCGCGTGGGGGGACCGGGGAGGGCGTCCCCAGCCCGCTCCCTCTCCCCCGTGTCCCCGGCCCACTCTGCCACCCCTCCATCCCCGGGTCGACCAGGTGGCCCCGGGCGCTCCGGGGCAAGTGTGGATGGGGAAGTGTTGGGGGCAGGTGGCCGGACCGAGGTTCCGGGGGCCCCCGTGAACCTCGTGGGTGGGCCCCGCTGTCGGGCGCGATGATTTCTTCCGCCGGAAATGGGGCCTTTTTGCCACCAGATAGGTGCTGACACGGTGTTCTCCTGCGTCTGTCGCCGATAGACGCTGGGGCTCCGGACGCGGGCAGGACTCCGGGCTGGGGGCGGCTGTCTGACGCCCGGCTCGGTCCTTGCCGCTTGAGCTGCCCGCTTGGGCCTGCGCGCCGGCTCTTGCGTGCGCGTCCGGCTGCCCCGACCCGCGGTGCCGCCTCCGGCCTCTGGCTGAGCCCGAGGGCGGCGGGGCCAGGTGGCGTCGGGTGCTCGACCCTGTGCGCTGCCCCCGCTGCAGGCACCCGGTGGTGAGTGGCCGGCACGACCCCACCCCACAGGCTCTGTGCCCCGTGTCAGGCGTTCTCGTTCTGGGGTGGCTGGCTGCTCTTTGCCCGAGACGAAGGGGCGCCGGCGAGGCGGAAGCGGGCCTCCGTGTGACGGGTCTTCGCCGTGCCTCCCCTGCGGGCCTCCCCCGCCGTGGCTTTAGGCTGGGTGGGTCAACCGATTGATGTGGTGGTGCCACGCTCCGCTGGGCTGGGCCTAAGCCGTGCCAGACGAGGGACGGACGTTCCTGGGGGACGGGACCGCTCTTCTCGTTCTGTCCGCGGGCTCCTCGCCTCTCTTCCGCCCCGCCTGCCGGGGTGTGCGGAAGGCAGGGGTGCGGCCTCCGGCCCCGAACCCGCGGTCTCCCGCCCCCGCCTCCCAGCGTGGGCGGGGACCGGGGTCCTCGGACGCAGCAGACGCTCTCGCTGTGCCTCTTTGGCGTACGCCTCGCGAGCGGCCCTCCCCGCGGCGGGGAGGGCCGCCCCGCCGCCACGCTGCGCGCCCCCCGTCGGTGTGCGAGCGTGCCGCGCCTGGCCCTCCGTGGTGCTCCTGGAGCGCTCCAGGTCGTCCCTCAGGTGCCCGAGGCCGAGCGGTGGTGTTGTTCCCCTTTCCCAGCGTGTTCCTCGGGTCTCCGCCACCGTGGCGGGTGTCGTGAGCGGCTCTCTCTTGGGGGGGTCGAGACGGTAAGGGAGGTGCGCCCGCCTGTTCCCCCCGGCGGTGGGGCCAGGGGCCGCCTCGTTGTGCTGGTCCTCAGCGGCGTGCCGTGGGGGCTTGAGCTTGGCCGAGCGCACGCCCCGTGTGGTCCCCACTACGTGGGGGGCTGCGCGCGGGCGTGGGAGCGATCGTGGGGGCCGGGGCCTGTGAGAGAGGGGGCTGTGTCACGCATCTTGGGCGTGCTCCCCCTCGAGGGCCCGAGGGGCGAGCCCGAGGGCAGCAAGCCTTACCGAGGTCGTGCCCCGGCCCTGGCCGCGAACGCTCCCGTGGGCCGTGTGCTTACCCATACCGCAGACCCCCTCCCCTCCAGGCGACTGGAGGAGGTGTAGGCGGCTCACGGAAGCGCCTCTGCGGGCCCGAAGGAGAGGCGCTGAGTGGGGGATGACGCGCCCTCGGTGAGAAAGCCTTCTCTAGCGATCCGAGAGGGAGCCTTGGGGTACCGAACCCCCCAGCTGCCGCCCCTCCCAAGTGTGCAGTGGCCACCGTGGCGACTGCCAGAGCACGTGGGTAGACCCCCTCGCCTCCGCGGGAGGGGTGCGCCGGTCCCGCGGTGGGGCCGAGCGCCGCTCTTTGCCTACCGTGGCCCGCGCCTCCCCCCTCCGAGTCGGGGGAGGGTCCCGCCGGGCCGAGCCGAGCCGGTGTCCGAGGCGCGGGGTGGCGTGTGTGCGTGCGGGGTCGCCTCCGTTGGCGAGCCCGGAGGGGGGCCCCCACCGGTCCCGGCTCCCCAGTCCCGCAGCCACGGGGAGCCCTGCCGCGCCTGCCCTTGCCTCGAGCCGCAGCCGGCGGCGGTGTGTGGCCCTAGGTCGGGCCGCCTGGCTCGGGAGCGTTTCCCCAGGACGTGTGAGCCCTTGGGGTCGGCTGAGGTGGTGATGGATGTGTGGAGGCGACGCAGATGGATGCGCGAAGGGGTGGACGGGCTCCTCCGCTGCACGCGGGGGGAACCGTCGCATGCTAGGCCCCGGCGGCGGGGCCGGGTCGTGGGGAGGCCCTCGAGGGTGGCGGGCGCCGGCCGGCGTCCCAGGCGTTGGCGGGACCGCCCCCTGGTGTGGGGCGGTGGGGCCCCGCGCTGGTTTTCCTGGTGGCCCGGCTGTGCCCCGGCCCTTTGTCTCCCCCTGGGTGGCGCCCCCGGCCCTGCTCCGTGGCCCTGGCCGTGCGTGTGAGCCGCCCCCTCCCCGTCGCCGCCGGTCTGCCCTCGCCCCTGCCCCCCACCCCTTCCCCCGCCCGGGATCGAGCCTGGCCCTGCCCCGTGAGGGTGCCGCCCCCG
>NW_026648427.1:27500-47500 GCF_030028045.1 Hippopotamus amphibius kiboko | reverse complement strand
CGCGATGCGGGCGCCCGGGACCCGGGCCGCCGAGCGGCCTGCAGGCTCTGTGGCCGCGGGCCGCCGAGCGACCCTCGGGCCGCCGGTCGACTTGCAGGCAGGTCGACCAGCCGGCCGCGGGCCGCCGAGCGCCCCTCGGGCTGCGGGCGCCCGGGACCCGGGCCGCCGAGCGACCTGCAGGCTCCGTGGCCGCCGGCCGCCGAGCGACCCTCGGGCCGCGGGCTCCCCGAGAGCCGGGCCGCCGAGCGGCCTGCAGGCCGCGGGCTGCCGGCCGCCGAGCGCCCCTCGGGCTGCGGGCGCCCGGGACCCGGGCCGCCGAGCGGCCTGCAGGCTCCGTGGCCGCCGGCCGCCGAGCGACCCTCGGGCCGCGCGCGCCCGAGACCCGGGCCGCCGGCCGCCGAGCGACCCTCGGGCCGCGCGCGCCCGAGACCCGGGCCGCCGGCCGCCGAGCGACCCTCGGGCCGCGCGCGCCCGAGACCATGCCCGCCGGCCGCCGAGCGACCCTCGGGCCGCGCGCGCCCGAGACCATGCCCGCCGGCCGCCGAGCGACCCTCGGGCCGCGCGCGCCCGAGACCATGCCCGCCGGCCGCCGAGCGACCCTCGGGCCGCGCGCGCCCGGGACCCGGGCCGCCGGCCGCCGAGCGACCCTCGGGCCGCGCGCGCCCGGGACCCGGCCCGCCGGCCGCCGAGCGACCCTCGGGCCGCGGGCGCCCGGGACCCGGCCCGCCGGCCGCCGAGCGACCCTCGGGCCGCGCGCGCCCGGGACCCGGGCCGCCGGCCGCCGAGCGACCCTCGGGCCGCGCGCGCCCGAGACCATGCCCGCCGGCCGCCGAGCGACCCTCGGGCCGCGCGCGCCCGAGACCATGCCCGCCGGCCGCCGAGCGACCCTCGGGCCGCGGGCGCCCAGAGACCCGGCCCGCCGGCCGCCGAGCGACAGCACGCGCGGACTCGGGCTGCGCAGCCCCGGGCTGCCGGTGGACCCGCGGCCGCCGCTTGACCCGTGTATGCTTGCTGTTCATCTCCTAGAGATTCCTGCACCAAGCTGATTGAATGAGGAACATGGAAGCACTGTATATAGGCTTTGCATTTTTCTCTTCGTTTCCTGTACTTTGCCTTCGTTTCCTTTGCGTGTGCTCTATTTTATTGTATATGTTATATTGCTTGTTATTTTTTTATTCATTTAAGGTAGGACCGCTTTTATGCGTTTCTACACCTCCCCGCCCCCCCCCCCCCCCGCCCCGCGTCTCCCTCCTCTGGTGCCCGCCCCAAATGAGGTCGCATCATCTTTCATAGTGTACATCCTGGGCCAGCATAAGCTTTCCAAGAATAAAATGCCCCCCCGCCTTTCCTTCCCAAGGACACCACGAACACCTCCTGTCCTGTGCAGTGCTTTTTCACCCACCGCCAGCAGAGGGCCCTCTCTGACAGACCCAGGAACTCCCCTGCTCCGAGTCATCCAGGAGAGGCTGTTCCGTTCTGTGTGAAACGGGTGGGGTGGGCTGATGAGACATCATTGCTTAGAAGGCCATCGGGTTCACCGGTTCGGTGGCAAGAGAGAACATCCTCATCCTCCTTGAGGTTGACTCGGAAGGTCTTCGGGCCCGCAGGACACCGCCCCCAAATGGGCCTCCGTGGCATAGGGAGATTTTGCCATGCGAGGTGACAACAGGAGGGGAACACGGACCCTCCTTTCCTTCTCCCGTCTGAAAGCAGGAAGAAAATCTCTCACGGGAACAGGGTGGTGGAGGGGGCGGCCGGGAGGTGTAGAGATGAGGACTGACTGCTTTCCTGTCTTAAGAAATCACGAATCATCCAAGTGGGACCGCTCATAACACACAGAGGACAGAAGTGTGGACGAGATGAGGAGAATGTGTAAGGGAACGTCTTCCACAAGAACTCTTTTCCATAGGCCGACTTCAAGACTTTCCAACATCTCTAGGTTTAGGGGTGGACTGAGTGCCATGAAAGAATGGACATTCAGCAGCCTGTCTACATCATCTCCAAAGAAGGGAAAATGCTGAAACGTCCCTAGCTCCACAAGCCTAAGGGTCTCCCTGCTCCGGAGAGTTGGAGCATATGCGTGCTTCCATGCCTACACAGATCTTGCGCTTTAGGGAAACCACAAACTAGGCAGGAGCCTGGACTTCTACAAGGCAGTCCATGTTCACACGGGTCACTGTGGTTGGCTTCCTTACTTTCATTGGATTGGATTGGGGTGGGGTGGGGTGGGGTGGGGTGGGGTGGGGTGGGGGGCGGGGGGGGGCGGTGACAAATGTCCAAGGATGAGGCATCCTAAAGAAGGAACGTGTGTGGTCCAAGCTACCCGAGGTCGCCATCCTCATTGTAGGAAGAGGACCTCTTTGGGGAGTGTGGGGAGGGGGGAGGCAAGGTAGAAGGTATGCAGATAAGGTTTGGGGGAGGGAAAAAAAGACATTTCGGTCCTAAAGCTAGTCATTTCGAAATGGGAAACAAAGGACACAAGGGAAAAGCTAAAACTGGGCACAGGCGATTGGAAAAGGTTTCTGAGGAGAAGAATCTTCGGAAAGGAATGGGAACCGTGGTCAGGACTGCTTAAGATGAGGATGGATTCAAGGACACACATGAGTGTTCGTATCAACAGGAAACCAGTGCAAAACTAGAATTCAGTTTTCTGTCTCTCGGTGAAAAAGGCCAACTTTGGGCTCGGGCTTGGGTGTTTCTTCTATTGCTCTGCTCTCTCCGTCATGAGAGAGAAAGCTTTCCTTCCTTTTTCCGGAAGGAAGGAAGGAAGGAAGGAAGGAAGGAAGGAAGGCAGGCAGGCAGGCAGGCAGGCAGGCTTATGTCTTCTAAAAATCATCACTTCTTTTCTAGGTTACCTTTATCAGGTCTTGGGGGACTCACGTGGACTTAGTCCTCTTGATATTCAAAGAGCCAGGGTTGGCTCACAAGGAAAGAGGCGTCTCTCTTTGCCTAGCAAGTCTTTCCCTGGGATGTGGGTGACGTGGCTAAGGAGGCACTGTTCCCCAGTGACCTATCTAACTGTTTTACACTCGTTGGGGTATTTTGGACACATTTGCCCCCAAACCGAATGACACATGAAGTCTTTTGCACTTAGAATGCATGTTGAGAGAGGATCCAAGAGGAGAGGGCCTAGCTCAAGAATGTGTTCTCTCTCCTTCGAAAGCAGAGCCATGAAACGGAGTAGGCTTCCTGGAGAGGTTTCCTGACATGGGAAGCATTGTCGAAGAGGAAGGAACGTGAAGCCTTCTTTGGCTTGTGTCTATACACGGGTGTGTTCCAACTGCTCTGGAAATGATGGGATCCTTCTTCTCTGCCCTGGCATACAGGGTTTTCGGTCGTCCAAATGGAGGCTCACACGACAGGGACTGAGCCCAGTATCAAGGAGATATTCCACCCGAGTTTCATGCCGAGGCGGCAACAACAGCCTCTTGAAAGATGATGGGGGGTGGGGGGGGGGCCACACGTGGATCAATTCCATTCTGTCCATTCAACAGAGGGTCGGGGCTACAGCAGACCCCAGAGAGGGACAGCAGACCCCAGAGAGGGGCAGCAGCCCGGCCGGCCACTGGGTCTCCATGTCTCAGGCTTCCTGGGGAACCTCACCCCCCCCCCCCAGGTCCCCGCCGCCCCCCGCATTCCGCCACCCACCTTGGTGCATTTCGAATGGCTCCAATTGTAAATAGATGCTGGTGGGAAGATTTCTACAGGTTACCTGCAATGGCTGACCTGTCATGCTTGTCACCCTGGGGGAAAACAATTCTCTTTGTCCCCAGAGGCGTCAGACCTCCTCTCTCAGGAACCCCTGAGCCCCGGCCACTGGACTTCACTCCACTGGCACGTAGTAAGGGTCATCCAAACGTTCCTGTGACGGTGAGTATGGTTTCCATGTGGGTTGAAGCCTTCCCTTGCTGCAAGCCTTCTGTCCTCACCATGGCATAGAGACGGTTAAAAAAAAATTGTGTTTGCCACTTTGGGTATACCTTCCACAGCCTGCAGTGATCAAGGCACCCACTTCGCTGGGCAAGTCCTATGAGCCTTCACAAAAGCTCTTGCAAACTTCTTGGGACCATCACTTTTCCAGTCACGCTCAATCATCAGGCAAGATTGACAGGGCCGATGGGAAAACTGGACTCCGAGAAGAACGAGTGACCTACGTGGGGCTGAATGAACTGAGGACTAGGATGATAGTGTGTGTATGACTACTTGTCTACAATAGGACTGATTGGGGAAGCCGCTGGGGGCGGGGGGGGGGGGGGCCAGGGTGCGGATACCTTAGGAGCTTGGGATGAACATATACACAT
Source organism: Hippopotamus amphibius kiboko (assembly GCF_030028045.1). NCBI lineage: Eukaryota > Metazoa > Chordata > Mammalia > Artiodactyla > Hippopotamidae > Hippopotamus > Hippopotamus amphibius. Next base: position 43,199 of record NW_026648427.1, on the reverse strand, counting down.
TCCTATACGTAAAGTGGATAATCAACAAGCTCTTACGACTTGGCACAGGAAACTATACTCAATACTTTGTAATAACCTATAAGAGAAAAAAAATCTGAAACAGAATCTATATCTATCTATCTATCTACCTATCTTTCTATCTAAATCACTGTGCTGTACACCTGAAACTGCACGACATTATAAATGCTTCCATTATTTCAAACAGAAAAGAATCTCCTAACCTGAGTGAGAGAGAGAGAGAGAGAACAGGACGGATTGTGAAATCTTTTCTTTTCCAGCTACAAGGGAAAATGAAAACAAACAAAACCCAATTTATTTTAAAAGTTGGACATCCATTTGGTGACTTGTACCCTTGTCAGCAAAATGGAATCACTTCTCTTTTTCTCCCTACCTGCTCCGTCCAGAATTCAGAAACTCTCCGTGAGGCTCCTTATTTCTTTGGCAAGAGAGTCACTTGCACGCGTTCCTTAGAGGCCCACGTTACGTTTCCATAAAACGGGAATACACACTTGTGGATATGAGATTCTGGTGCTATTCATTTTCCTTAGGGTGTTGCTTTTCACCTGAAAACCGGACTGGATCCTGAAGTCTTTCAAGTTGCCCCCAATATCTGGCTACAACTCTCTCCATGAATGTTTCCCACTTTCGCCCACCCTTTTGACTTGGCATCACTGACAACGAAAACGGCCCTTTGCCTGAAGCCCTACAGACCGAAGCTGGAGGACTTGGTGAAAACTTTAGAGACATGGCCACCACAGCTCCTGTGGAAACCATCCTGGTGCCTGTTTCTGTGAGAGCCACTCTGAAAGTCGAACCAAACACCCGACATCATCACAGCCATTTCAAACTGCTAAAGTTGCTTCCACCCTAACATCTACAAATCTTCTTCACTGACACCGCCCCCCACACGCTCCCCCCCCCCCCCCACTGGTTTATAATCGGCTCCAGTGATGGACCTTTGTCTTCCTTTGGTTTCCATACAAGTGCCTCTTAGGAAATAACCTGATTGCTTGCACCACAGGCCTAGTTTTTGGGAGCCCATCAACATCACTGCCTCCTGAGAGGAGATATGATAACTGTTTCACAGAACCGACCTGTTCTCAGAACTCAGAAACAGTTTCCATGAAATGGAGGCCTCTACTAACCTATTTTCTCCCTTTCCCTCCCTCCCCGCCTCCCTCCCTCCCTCCATCTCCCTCTCCCTCTCTCACACACACACACACACACACACACACACACACACACACACACACACACACAGTCACCAGGTCAGCTTTCAATATGTTCAGAGTAGGCCGCCCCAAAATGTGTCTCCTTGAATTCAAGTCGCTTAAGAACTGGACAGCACAAGACCGGACATTCTGGCCCTCCTTTCTGTCCTCCCACAGCAGAGCACGATCTCAAGTTAAGACGTTTGCTTCCACGCATGTCCGTGATTCTCAAATGGTTTAGTGGGGTTTCCTGGGTTAGGAAAAAGAGGGGACTCCTATTTGCCTGAGACAAGGAGAAGTTCTCACACAACCTTCACCCATCCCTCCCTCCCTCCCTCCCTCCCTCCCTCCCTCCCTCCCTGCAGTTTGGAGGGGGCAGCCTAAGGGTGGGGAAATTGGGGAAGGAAAAAAAAAAGCCGTTCGATAAAGGGGAGCTCGAGGCAAAGTCAAAGGCTCCCGATCTGACCGGAGAGCATTCTGCATTTGAATGAAGCGATTGAACAAGGCCCTGCGGAATGAAGCGTCCGGACTTCCCCTCCCCCTCTCCCGGCAACTATCAGCCCTGGCGACTTGGGAAGGAGCGAGCGGTGGAGAAGCGGGCGGGGGCGGGGGCGGGGGCGGGGGCGGGGGCGGGACCAACAGACAATAGCCGCTGCCTGCCTGCCTGCCTGCCGGGCTGAGGCCTGAGGGCTGCGGGCCACGCTGGTTTCTGCAACTCAATCCCTTCCAGGAAGCACCTGTGATGACTGCTTGGCAGGGAATGGTCAAAGCTGAACTCTCTTGGCCTATTTCTGAAAAAGGCCTGAGTCTCAGCTACGACAGATTTTCTGGATTTCTTGGCCCATGCGCAGACCCGCACCCTCCCATCCTGTCAGATCCTTTGTACCCACACCTCCCCTGGGAGAGTTCGTTGGCCTCGTCTGGAACATGAACAAGCAAAACCAAACATAGTGTGACATGATGTATTGGTCTTTATTGAAAAGAAACGTGCTCCTCTCGCACACCTGAGGGCAGGAAGCAAAGGCACGTTCTCAGCAGGACGGGGGACAGGGAACCCGAACCCAGGCCGGTCAGCAGTGGCCCCCTGCCCCCCACCGCCCCGCCCTCCCCATCCCCGTCTCTCCCAGGCCCACGTGGGGCCTCCCTTCCCTGCCTCTCTCTGTGCCCCTCGTCTCCAGCTCCCCCAGCCCAGCTTCCGCACCCCCCCCCCCCCGGCCCCGGGAAGGGGAGGCATGTCTGTCCCAGCTCCAGTTCTGATATTTCACTTGTGAAACTTCCCTAGGCCCAGGTGCCAGCTTGCCGTCCTGCTGCTTCATGTCCGTCTCTATCAGCCATGCCCAAAGGGCACGGGAAATTATGGACAGCAAATAGCACACCTAGACGGTGTGTGCGTGGGGGGGGGGGGTGTCCCTTCTCCAGGAAGCAGTGAGGGAACAAAAGGAGGCCTGGGGGAAGGAGTCCTGGGTGCCTATCATCGCGCCCCCGCCCCCCCACCGCCCCGCAGAGCACCATTCATTTCCATCTCCGCATCTGAAGGACACATAGTCCTGGTTGAAGCAACTTGATGAGGATTCCCCTCCTAACGACGTGACAGAACCTATGAAGAACTGCACTCCTTGAATCCATAAATGCTAACGGGATCCAAGGAGTTTTCCATCAATGGCAGAAAAAGAAATGGTCCTGAACATAATAACTGCCAAGTATTCCTCTAGACGGAGGCATCATTCACTTTTTCTTAACTTTTTTTCTTTTCATGTTTTACAATAAACTGTATATATTTAGAGTGTACAATTTGGTACCCCAATCTTCCAATTCATTCCCCCCCAACCCTCCCCGCTTTCCCCACTTGGTGTCCATATGTTTGTGCTCTACATCTGTGTCTCTCTTTCTGCCTTGCACACCAGTTGATGTGTACCATTTTTCTGCAGTCCACATATATGTGTGAATATACAATATTTGTTTTTCTCTTTCTGACTCACTCTCATTCACTTGTTAACAACAGTAACGATGACGACGACCACGACGACGACGACAAGGACAAGGATAAGGACCGGAAAAACAACAACAGAGAGAGCACTGGGCGAGTTTTCCACTTCTTAAAGGAAGGAGGCCGTGTTCCCAGGCAGGTTGGCTCAGCTGCACAGTTCCCTCCGGTGACTATTCCTGGGGGCACCGTCGAGGTGATGCACGAAACACACAGGAGGAGGCCTTCTTGAATGTCCTGCCCAGGAAATGGGGACATGATTCCAGCAGTGGCGATGGCTGCCCTTCTCTTTAGGGTGACACACGGGCCTGATGGCACCGGGCAAACCCTCCCCTCCCTCCCTCCCTCCCTCCCTCCCTCCCACCTACCTTCCTTCCTTCCTTCCTTCCTTCCTTCCTTCCTTCCTTCCTTCCTTCCTTCTTGAGGCTCTTGGCCTCCCCACTGAAAGGAAGAGCCCAGGGCCCAGCAGCAAAGACCTTCTGCTGATCCTTGCCAGGGGGCTCTCATTTTACACACTTGAATAGGATCAGTAGACACCGTCATCTCATGAGAAGCAGAAAATATCATCTAAAAGCCTACTTTCCTGGTGTCTCAGCGTCCAGGGCTCCTCCTTCTCAGGGATCTTGTGCTCTGTAGGGATAATTCACATGCTGGGGGAGTAGGTTCCCAATAGCATCTTATGAAATGGATTACAGGATGTCTTCCTTTGAAAAAGATAAAGATTATTTGGGAAAGTTATTCATATGAAGCACATGGATGATATCCTCTCTGATCTATATATTAGAGTTGACCGTTGAACAACCAACATGGGGGATTAGGGGGGCCGACCCCACACACACCATTGAGAACCCATGCATAACTTCACAGTCCAAGCTCTGTATCGGGGCTTCCACCTCTGGGTACTCAGCAACCAGAGATCCTGCAGTGCCATAGTGCACAGCTATGGAAAACATCCCCTTATGAGTCACACACACACACACACACACACACACACACACACACACACACGCGCGCGCGCGCGCGCGCGCGCACGTGCTCGAGCGCAGACATCTCAACTTTGTTACCCAAACGTTAGTGGTGTTCGAATAATCTTAGAAGTGATGACTGCTGTCTGATGAAATCAATGGATCCATCAATCAATCTATGACACTACACTTTGTATTTCCTAGTCTCAAAATTATTTGGAATTTGGCTCCTTAGAAGTTTAGCTTGGTCCTTCAAGGACAGTGTCAGTTGGAGAGAAAATAACATTTCTTCAAATCATGGAAGTGAAATAGTCCTGGACGCTTATGTGAAACATTAACATAATTTTTCTTCTTTATTTTATAAGATAACTGGAATTAGGAAGAAAATCTCCTCGTGAAAAACCAGGTGCTACCTTTCCTTGACTGATGATCGAAGAGGAGAAAGCATTTTCTGGGCCCATGCAACTTGAGAGAAGTTCTAACTTTTCTGGAAAAGAAAGATTCCCACCCTCCCCTTGCTCGGCCATGCTAGAAACCTTCCCCTGCCCCAAACTCTGACGTGTCCCCTTGTTTGGCCTCACTGTGTGTCGTCCGTGGGCACGGGAACACACTTGCGTTCCGTAACAGGAGAGCCTATGGAGAAAAGATCTCTGCCCACTTTCATGGGATCTGCATTGCTGGCTAGGTAAACCTAAGACATCAAAAGAAGTGCCTTGGAACACATGCTCCTTCCACACTGGTCACCTCATAGGATTCCTAAATGACTCTGGTTCAGCACTCACTCGACTTGGCTGTGTTTCTGTGCTTCCTGACCTAAAGGATCTATCTGGATATGCCACCCGATAGAAGCTGAAATAAATTCACTTTGGACGTGTGTGAATGCCGTTCATACAGAGAGTGGGGACTGCAGGGAGCTCTTGTGGATAAAGAAAAATGGGGGAACACATGTAGGCGACAGCACATAAAGTATAGAAAGATACACGAAGGTTTCCTTCGTTCGCGGGTTGGGAAGGGGGAACGACAGAACATTCCCTGCTTCTACTCTACGCACGCACGCAGGCAGGCAGGCAGGCAGGCAGGCAGGCAGGCAGGCAGGCACCGGAGTGGGGTGGGGTGGGGGGAGCTGGCTCCTTACCCCACCCACCAGGGACGCGTGCGCGTTTAAAGAGACCAGGAGGAACGTGGTGGCGGTGGCGATGAGGAAGGAGGACCACGTTCAAGGTGTGGATTTGCGGTGAGGGCTACGTGAGGTGACTAAGAACTCGGTGCAGTGAGCGGCCCATACAAGGACAGAAGCGATGGTCCCCTAATGCTTGCAGGGCCTGGCCAGGAGCATGAACGGGCGCCCGTGTCCCCAGGTTGGCATCATGACACTAGTTCATCCCTGTGAAACAGGATGTGTTTTCTGTGTTCTCCTGTCTTGACAAACACACGTCTTTACCTGTGTCTCCGTACAACGACGGTCTCTGCGTGACAGTCGGCAGAACATCCCCAGGGACAATTATCACAGAGACCTGAGGTTCTGCTTGGCTGGCAATGCTTGTGTGAATACTGCAGTGAGATACAGACAGACAGACAGACAGACAGACAGACACACACACACACACACACACACACACACACACACACCCCTACGTATAATTATGTGTATTTAATACGATATCTGTATTGATTTTCTGTCTCAGATGACGAATGATGCTGTCAGCCTCATGATTTTCGCACAGGGTTTCTGTGTGTGTCCTACTGTCGGGACAACATAGCCGGTCTGTGTCATGGAAGCAGAGACACCGTGGGAGTCACAGGAATGAAGACCTCGTTCTAGGAACTGGACCTTCCAGAGGCCTGGGAGCAGCTGGGCAGGGCAGGGCTGGGCTGGGCTGCGGAGGAGGGGAGGGGAGGGAAGGCTGTGGCTCTCAGTCCTCTGAGTGCCCGGTGGCAGTGGCGGAGGTGGCAGTGCCGATGGAGCTGTCAGCGCCCACAGGGAAAGGTAGCCACCGATGTGCGGGGCCACAGGGGAGACATGGAGAGACTCGGGGGAAGGCACAGCTGTCCCTCGGTGGATCTGCGGCCAGGCAGCCAGGAGTGGCCTGGGCCACTGTCGTCCAGGGGGCACCAGCTGGGAACACTAGCCAGACGCAGGGCGGCGGGGGTGGGTGGGTGTGTGTGTGTGTGTGTGTGTATGTGTGGATGGACAGCCTTCCACCCTGCACCTCTGTGCCCACCTGTCACCGTGTGGGATGGCGACAGCCTGCAGAGAGCCTTGGCTGTGGCTTCACTTCCAATGCCTACATCCCATCCAGCGTTCTCTTCGCACCAGCCCTACCCTGGGGTCGCACGGGGAGGGGGAGACTCAGAAAGGCGGTTCCCAGGCTGCCCCCGCATGGAAGTCACATGAGCCTCCGGACATGGCCGTGCCACGTCAAACACGCGTCTGGAGGTAGGTCAGACTTTACATTGTGTTACGGTTTGTTTTCTTGGGAGAAGTTGTGTCTCTTAGGCCAGGAGCAACTGGAATTGTCGGTCAAAGTCCTCAGGCAGCCCTTTGACTTGGAGGCCGAGCACAAGTTTGACACGGTATGTTTCCGGTGACATGGAATTGCAGATGGCCCACGAAGCATGCTCTCGGCAATACTGCCAAGCCTGTGGTCTCACAGGGGACGGTCTCCTCGACCGAGATGTCACCATCTCGGGAGTCCGCACCTGGAGCGACACGGTGACCTCAGGACGGGCGCCCTGTCTGTGCGCCCCATCCGGATGCGCGTGGACGGGAATGGAGCAGCTCTGGGAACGGTGGACGATGCCAGCTCTTGTTCTTCTGCTCTGCTGCCTGCCGTGCACGGCTGTGGAGAGGGACGCGCCGCTGTGGAGAGGGATGAGCCGAGTCCAGTGTCTCTGAACCCACCCCAGGCAAAGAGGAGCAGGACAGTGGGTGTGGGCCCTCCCTCGTGTGTGGCCAGGATCCTGTGCGGGGGGAGAGTCCCTGGCCCTCCCGCTGAGAGGAAGGTGCGAGAGGTGGATCGGCGGCGGCGTCTTTCCTCGGGGCCCCAGAGCTTCTGCGGCTCCGATCTCCCCTCTTCACAGTTCTAGTTGGCGCCCGCCCCAGCACAAACCTACCTGAGAGCTTCCCTGGTATCCGGAAGCGATGGCTTTGTGTTTTGAGGACGCAAGGGGAGAAAGAGCTGAGCAAAGCTTTTCCCTGGAACCTGAGTGTCTATGGGTGTGTCTGGCCCATCACCAGCGAGCGTGCTGAGTGCCACTTCCTGAGGGCAGGTGCTCTTTAAGGAAAGTATGGCTTCGTATCTTTGTGACACGCAGGCCCTTCTAGAATGTGGAGCGAGTTTCTCAAGAATCCCAGCAGAATCCCAGGTGCTGTGGAGGCTAGGGCCTCAAAGGTCCGGCTCCATCCCCTCTCTCCATCCTGGCCTGGCCTGGCCTGGCTGGGCCCCTAAGGACCCTGCTGGCCTCTAGAGTGGCCCCTGCTTCTCGGTTGGTTTCCACGCTGCTGCTCACAGAGCCATCTTCTCCAAAGGCAGCCGACCGCCGTATTCCTTCCGTGGAGGCCTGGCACGGCTCTCCTCGGCTTGGATGATAGCATGAGAGGACTGACAAGCTGGGTCCTTCCTCCAGGGCTGACCTTTTACAAACTCCGCCTTGAAGAGGGGTAAAGTCAGCATGTCATTCTCACGTGTAAGATGGGACCCGAGGGGCCCGTTCCTAGCTCTACCACTTGGGAGAGTGGGGGACTCTTCCGTCAAGGAAACGGAGAGCTCATACTTGATGGTGCGGTTGTCAGAAGCCTTTTTCTAAGCCTCCCCTGGCCCCACCGTGTCAGAAAGACGTGTCCCTCCACCTGCCGGGGACTTGATGAAGGAGAGTCACTCTGGTAGAAGTACCCGAAGCTCGAGGACTTCACTGCCGTCTCCCTTTCTCTGGCACGGGCCCGCCCCTGGAGGAGCCCTGTCTTCACCTGGCCGTGACGGCACCGCTCAGGGGAGCTGGAGACAGGACCCCAATGAGGGCAGGTGGATGGGAGCCTGTTCAAAATGACCTACACACCCAATCTGCCGTAGACATGGTCCACAGATCGTGGACGTGCCTGTGCCCCCGAAGACATCCGTGTGGCCCCGGGCATCCGGCAGCCATCTTCTCCATGTTCTCCTGACCTGTGCTCTCGCTCTTTTCTCCGGAGCACTCGCCTGATGATTCGTGGGGGCATGAAACCCCAGCTGGCAGGAGCCAAATGATCTTCCCAACACAAGGGAAAAGAAGAGGTGGGGTCCCGCATCCATCCAATGTTTCTGTGCCTAAGAATGAGTTTCTAAGAAATCTCATCCTCCTTTAGCTCCCTTAACACCCCCCCCACCCCGGCGCCCGCCAGCCCGGGCCATAGTATAGTTACTTTCCCAGATTTCCTCCCTCTCCTCAGCAGAACCGAAGAGATTGTAGGTGTTGCCACTTCTCTGAGTCTTTCTTTGCTTTCTTAGGAGGGCTGCCCCATGTCACGTAAAACTTGGAAGACATACATGCGTGAGCATCTCTCCTTGTGATTCTAACCCAGGGAAGAGCATTTAAAACTCGAAAGGAGGCAAACTAGGGTTCAGGCACCCAGAGTTGAGCTGGGTGGCCACTGGGAAGAGAGTTCCAGACCCCTTCCTGTTTGGGGGAGGGGGAAATCTCCCCCTCTGCCCCTCTTGAGTCCTCGTGGCTGGACTCATCCTAACATGGACTCAAGGCGGATAGAGGAAGCGGGAGCGGGAACACGTGTTCGTTTGTTGTTGTTGTTGTTGTTTTACCTTCTAGCCGTGAGAAGTGGCTGAGGCGGGCAGCTTTTCGACTGTGTAGACCAAGGGACAGTACATGTGTGAGACAGGGATCAGACCGAGAGACTTAGCTTTCGGGTGCGCCCTGAGGGAAGGAAGAATCTAAACAGAGTTTGGGCTTGGGGGGGGTCCCTGAAAGAAGTCACAGTGTCTGTCTCCCTAGGCTTCTCGGCCCCAATGAATTCCCTACTTTGGGGATCGGAGCGTCCTCCTAACTCCAGGTGCAGATGCAGGGAGTGCGCCTTTCACCCGCGAGAGAGATGGATGTCTCGCTTTCAGGGAGACACAAAGAAGAGCCCGAGGGTCCCTCTTGTGTTGGCCGCCTGCTTGAGGTCACCGTCACGCCAAATGATCACTGTGCCACGGAGGTGCATTTTGGCGTGGCCTATCCTGGGCTCCACAGCCACCTCCCTGAGAACGGGTATGGTCAGAACCGTAGGAAGCTCAAGGGCGCCGCCAGCCGGTTTCAAAAACGTATCTGTCAGCACCTGCTGGCTGCAACCGCGAGGTTTGCAAGTGCCCTCCGCATAATTCTCCCCCTCCCCCGCAACGACGTCATCACTTCCAATCCTGGCGAACAATGTATGGAACCTTTGCTGGGGTTTTCGTTTGTTTCTCTTTTGTGGGGTTTCTCTCTCTCTCTCTCTCTCTCTCTCTCTCTCTCTGTCTCTCTGTCTCTGTCTCTGTCTCTGTCTCTGTCTCTGTCTCTGTCTCTGTCTCTCTCTGTCTCTCTCTCTCTGTCACACGCGCTCTGATGTTCGGGGCCTAATGGGAGAAATGAAATCAAGCGAGGGGTTTTGCCCTCAGGTTGCCTTGGTCTCGGGTTGACTTGTGTGCGCTGAGAAAGACGGCCTTTACTGAAGGCCCTGCGCAGACTTTTTGACACCCCCGATCCATGGAATCCTGAAGCTGTGGAACCTAGAAATCTTTCGGTCTCCTTTTGATTTGGAAATCTTCTCCTTGACAGAAAGAAGCCCATTTAAAAGAGAAAAAGAAAAAGTGGAACTGCATGAGCAGATCGGTTTTTAGATCTCAGCCGGGCGGCTGCCCGGTTCTCTGGGGAGAACTGTCTTCATCTTGCAAATCTGTACACACAGCACAGTGGCCTGGGATGGAGGCCAGTGGACTGGATTGGGCAGAACCTGAGACCAGAGGAAAGAGAAAAAAAATAAGAAAAATGGTGGTGGTGGTTGGGGGGAGGGGGAAGAGGTCTGCTTTGAAAAATAGGAACTGCTGGCAGGGCTCCCTCACCCCCACCCCCCCACCCCAAAGTAGGACTGTGTATCCAGGCGTAGAAATGATACTGCGCCAAGAAGGCAAGCGCTGTTGAGACTGCTGTTCCTATGATGTTACAAACCGAAAGCGATGCTTTCTGGTCGAGGCTCTCCATGACAATCTGCTAAGCAAATCACACGTTGGCTGTTTTGGACGTTCTCTGCAGTTTTCATTGGGAGTGAGGAAGAGCCGTTTGTACATGTTTTGATACAATGTTTTGAATGCTGTGGGACCATGGTATGTTTCCGCCGTGGATGAACAAGGTTGCCTTTTCCAGCTTCCGCTTGCATGGTCATTTCCTGGTCCTGACGACCCCCCCGCCCCAAGTGAGGGAGGCCTGTGTGTCTTTGTGTCCATTTAGAAGGGTTGGTGCTTGATGCCAGCATGATATCCAAATCTTGATTTTGGACTTACCAAACTACTGTTGGGAGTTTGTTTCTTGTCTTAATCTCCCTTAACTCTTGCAGTCACCTGAGTGTCCACTCTTGATTTCGCGTCTCTCTCTGCCTCTGTCTCTGTCTCTCTCGCTCTTTCCTTTTGTTGATTTCTTCAAGGCAAGCCATCTTTTTCCTCCTCCTCCTCCTCCTCCTCCTCCTCCTCCTCCTCCTCCTCCTCCTCCTCCTCCTCCTCCTCCTCCCCCCCTCCTCCTCCTCCCCCACCACCCTCCTCTTCCTCTTGCTCCTTTCTCTGCCCCCCTCCCCCCTCCCTCCCTCCTCCCCCCGCCCTTTTAAAATTGAAGTCTAACAGACTGACAAGAGTATATTGGTTTTCAGGTGTATACCCTAGCGAGTGGCTATGTTTACACATGGCCCAGGGATCTCCGTGATAAGTCTCGTTACTGTCTGTCACCATTCGATGTCATGACAGTAGGATGGACTCTATTCCGCCTGCTGTACATGACATCCTGCGAGTGAGTTGTTTATTTCATAACTAGAAGTGGGCACCGCTTCCTCTCCCTCACCTATTGCACTCGTCTCCCTCTTCCCCCCTCCCTCCCTCCTCTGGCCACCCCCCATTTGTTCCTTTTAGGTGTCGAGGAACCTGTTTGCGGTTCCTTCTTTGTGTTCATGTGTGTGTATTGCTGTGTACGTTCTTCACAGACATGATAGTCTCGCGACCTGAGGTATCTTGTGTAGCGCAATACCCTCTGGGTCTCTCCATGTTTCCGCGGATGGCAAGACCTCATTCCCTGGTAGGGTTGAGTCATAAACGCGCGCGCGCCTGTGTGTGACTAGGTAGAGACGTATGCACACAGAGAGCGCTATCGGTATGTCCCTAACTATGGCTACATAGGGATAGGTGTGGATACACATACACGTGTATGTATGTGTCACCCTCACCCCCTCGGTGGGCACGTAGTGGAGTTGCTGGGTCACGTGGTAGTTGTTGGTGCAGTGCTTTCAGGGACTTCTGTGCTGTTTTCCGTAGTGTCATCTGTTGTCGGGGAGCCATTCTGTCAGGCGCCAGGTGATATCTCTGAGTCCTCCAGCATGACATGGTGGTGGTCTCTCTCAGCGTGAAAAATAGGTGTCCCGTCAGGAGCCACTTTCCTCTGCCGTTTGGAACTTGCTGTCGCGATTCCAGATCCTGGGCCTGGCCGTGTATGCTTGTGCAGAGAAATGCCAGCGCTTTCTATCATACCCTCCATTTAAAAAAAAAATGGTTCTGTATTTGATGGGCTGCGTTGGGTCTTTTTTTGCTGTGCGCGGGCTTTCTTTCCGTTGCGGTGAGTGGGGGCTCCCCTTCGTTGTGGTGCGCAGGCTCCTCATTGCCAGTGGCTTCTCTTGGTGCGGAGCACGGGCTCCAGGCACGGGGGCTTCAGGAGTTGCGGCACATGGGCTCAGTCGTTGTGCCTCACGGGCTTCGTTGCTCCGCGGCATGTGGGACCTTCCTGGAGCAGGGATCGAACCCGTGTCCCCTGCAGTGGCGGGCGGATTCTTAAGTAGTGCGCCAGCTAGGCAGCCCCAGTTGTTTCTTGTATTTCAGGGAAAGGTTTCCTTTGGCTTTTGGTTTTGTCCCCGCCCCCACCCCCCAAGAAAGGTACTGTTGGTTGCTTTGTTGACAGTGGAAAACTGTGTTGCGGTTGCTGTTGGAGTGGTGGGGGTCGTCGTCCTTGTTGCTTTGTTTCCTTTGTGGGCGTTGTTTTCTGTTGGTTTTTTCTGGCTTTGTTTCCTTGTGGATGAAAATGCCTGGTCTTGGTCTGCTCTGTTCAGGCCTCCTGCCCACTTTCCCCATCGGGTTGCTTGTTCTGGGGGGGCTGCGTTGCATGAGGCCTTGCCCTGTTTTGGACAGGAACCTCTTATGGGACATGCTTGAGGTTTTCAGATGCGTGTGTGTGTGTACGTGTACACGTGTGTGTGTCTGTACGTGTACACGTGTGCATACACGTACATGTGTGTGTGCCTTTACGTACTCCTTGAAGGGCCACAGCAGTCCCAGAGCTTGACTTTGACTTTTTGGTAGTTTGGCTTGGTTTGATTTTGGTGGGACGACAGGTCACTGTGAACCTTTACTGTAAATCTCTCTCTCACACGCACGCGCGCGCGCGCGCGCGCACACACACACGCACGCACGCACGCACGCACGCACGCACGCACACTCACCACGTTGCATTGTGTAGATGTCCTGGAACGCGGTTTCTTTAGTGGATGGCTGTTGACTCGCTGCTCCCCGCCCCCCTGCCCCCGCCCGCCGGTGACTGTGGTCAGTCCATTTTGAAATCCACGTTCTGACCTCAAGGGCATGTTCCCCACCCACGCACCCATGTGTTCTCTTTGGACTTTGTCGCGGTCTGTGCGGAAATAGATGTTTGTTTCCATTTGTGTGGGGCCAGAGTGTATGTTTACTTTCGTTTCTAGCTTCCGGGCTCTGCGTATCAGCTTTCCAAAGCCCTTCCCCGTGCCAGAAGGGATGAGTTCCTGCGTCGTTCTCTGAGCGCTTGCCTGGTTTCGTTTCGCTGGTCCCCGCCTTCCCTCCCTCCCTCCCTCCCTCCCTCTCACCCTCCGGGGAGCTGGGGATCTCGCTTGTGGCACTGTGGGCGTCTCCGTGGAATTCCCCGCGCCCCCCCCCCCCCCCCATGGCCTGGAATCGCGTCCCCTTCCAGGCAGCCTCCCGGCGGCATCTTGCCAGCTACCCCCGCCCCCGTGTGCTGCCGGGGATCGGGACGCGCCGTGTCGTGTCGTGTCGTGTCGTGTCGGGCCGGGAGCTAGCTCCGAGGCGGACCCCTCGGGGCCGCGCGGGACGCCCGCCCCGCTCCGGGAGGAGCTCGGGCGTTTGGGCGGCCCGGCGCTCCGGCGTCCTCGGTGGCCGGCCGGCGACCGGGATCCGGCCCGGGGACGTTCGAGCCGGTTGTCGGGCGCCACCTGGCGGCCGCTTTTATATTGTCCCTTCCCTCCGGAGCTCCGGCGACCTTGTCGAGGGCTGTGACTCAGCCGCCGGGCCCGAAGCAGAGTTCCGGGAGGCGGGCGACGCTGGTGCTGGCAGCCCCGGTGGCGCCGAGGCGTAGGCGCCTCCTGCTGTCGCCTGAGATTGGGCCTGCAGATCTATGGGGCTGTGACTGCCGCCGCGCTCCCGAGCCGGGGCTGAGGGGCCGCCTGGCCGGGTCGACCAGCATGCGCCCGTGCCCCTCCGGCCGCGGGAACCCATGTCGGGTCGTGCCGCCGCGGTGGGAGAGGAGAGGGTCTGCCGCGCCCGGAGCGCCTGGGACTTGGTGGCCCGGCCTTCTCCTGGGCCGCCCTTGGGAGCGTTCGTTCCCCGACCCCCCCCACCTCCCTTTCCCGGTGCCCCCCGCGTCCCGCTCCGGAGGTGGGGACCGGCTCGGGCCGAGCGTTGAGGCCGGTGGAGGCCGCCACGGGCTCGGTGGTGGACGCGCGTGCGTCCCGGTCGTCAGATGCTTTCGGGCCGATGGTTTTCCGAGCCGGACTCCAGAGGTGAGGACCGGCCTGGGCCGCCAGCGGTGACCCGGAGAGGCTGGCCCGGGCCTGGGTGCGTTGCCCCGTGGGCTCCGGGCGTCTCCCTGGAGAAATGGGTTCAAGTCCCGATGGGTCCGGAGACGTGGACGGACCGGCCCCTGCTCGCGCAGGTGGCCGGCGAGGGTGCACCCGGCCTGTCAGCGTGCCCGCGTGGGTCCCGGTCGTCGGACGCGACTTTGTCTCCCCCCTCCGCTCTCCACCCCGAGTCCGGGCCGGGAGGTGGGGACTGGCGCGAGCCATACTGGGTGGCCCGGGGAGGGGCTCCCGGGCCCGGGCGTGGTCCCTCATGGGGCCCGCTCATCGGAGGCGGCTCGGAGGGGTGCTGTGTTTCTTTCTTGGAACCAAGTCCTGGCCCGGAGACTCGGATGGACCGGTGCCTGCCCGCGTGGGGGGACCGGGGAGGGCGTCCCCAGCCCGCTCCCTCTCCCCCGTGTCCCCGGCCCACTCTGCCACCCCTCCATCCCCGGGTCGACCAGGTGGCCCCGGGCGCTCCGGGGCAAGTGTGGATGGGGAAGTGTTGGGGGCAGGTGGCCGGACCGAGGTTCCGGGGGCCCCCGTGAACCTCGTGGGTGGGCCCCGCTGTCGGGCGCGATGATTTCTTCCGCCGGAAATGGGGCCTTTTTGCCACCAGATAGGTGCTGACACGGTGTTCTTCTGCGTCTGTCGCCGATAGACGCTGGGGCTCCGGACGCGGGCAGGACTCCGGGCTGGGGGCGGCTGTCTGACGCCCGGCTCGGTCCTTGCCGCTTGAGCTGCCCGCTTGGGCCTGCGCGCCGGCTCTTGCGTGCGCGTCCGGCTGCCCCGACCCGCGGTGCCGCCTCCGGCCTCTGGCTGAGCCCGAGGGCGGCGGGGCCAGGTGGCGTCGGGTGCTCGACCCTGTGCGCTGCCCCCGCTGCAGGCACCCGGTGGTGAGTGGCCGGCACGACCCCACCCCACAGGCTCTGTGCCCCGTGTCAGGCGTTCTCGTTCTGGGGTGGCTGGCTGCTCTTTGCCCGAGACGAAGGGGCGCCGGCGAGGCGGAAGCGGGCCTCCGTGTGACGGGTCTTCGCCGTGCCTCCCCTGCGGGCCTCCCCCGCCGTGGCTTTAGGCTGGGTGGGTCAACCGATTGATGTGGTGGTGCCACGCTCCGCTGGGCTGGGCCTAAGCCGTGCCAGACGAGGGACGGACGTTCCTGGGGGACGGGACCGCTCTTCTCGTTCTGTCCGCGGGCTCCTCGCCTCTCTTCCGCCCCGCCTGCCGGGGTGTGCGGAAGGCAGGGGTGCGGCCTCCGGCCCCGAACCCGCGGTCTCCCGCCCCCGCCTCCCAGCGTGGGCGGGGACCGGGGTCCTCGGACGCAGCAGACGCTCTCGCTGTGCCTCTTTGGCGTACGCCTCGCGAGCGGCCCTCCCCGCGGCGGGGAGGGCCGCCCCGCCGCCACGCTGCGCGCCCCCCGTCGGTGTGCGAGCGTGCCGCGCCTGGCCCTCCGTGGTGCTC